>NW_003345193.1:109587-173235 GCF_000150975.2 Nannizzia gypsea CBS 118893
CTCACTGAACCTTGACAGCTTCGGAGATAGACATCCTCAACCAACGTGGTGCCTTCTTACTCCCTCCTCGTGCCTTGTGCGACGAGCTAGTAGACGCTTACTTCAAATGGGTCGCCCCCGTCGTACCGCTTATCAACCGAAGCAGGTTTATGAGACAGTACCGGGACCCTAAGAACCCGCCTTCACTACTACTCTTGCAGGCTGTTCTATTAGCTGGGTCCAGGGTGTGCACTAATCCACAGCTCATGGACGCGAATGGATCCACCACGCCGGCGGCCATGACCTTTTACAAACGTGCAAAAGCGCTATATGATGCCAACTATGAAGATGACAGAGTTACCATCGTCCAGGCTTTGTTATTAATGGGCTGGTACTGGGAGGGTCCAGAGGGTGCGTATCTGTTGCTTTACCTAAGCTCTATTGATTGGACGCTAATGGTTATCAGACGTAACGAAAAATGTCTTTTTCTGGACAAGAGTTGCAATCATCATTGCTCAGGGATCCGGCATGCATAGAAGGTGATTCGCTCTTGTTTACTTTTTATTTTACTTCCAGTATGTTAACATTTTCCAGTGTGGAAACATCCCAGCTAAGTCGGCCCGACAAACGTCTATGGAAACGTGTATGGTGGACACTCTTCACCCGAGATCGATCTGTGGCAGTAGCTCTGGGGCGTCCAGTAAACATCAACACAGATGACTCGGACGTGGAAATGCTCACGGAGGACGACTTCATTGAAGATGACGCAGATGGGCCGGCAGACTACCCACCTGATTCCACACATGTTCAATTCTTTCTCCAATACGTCAAGTTGTGCGAGATCATGGGCCTGGTTCTCTCACAGCAATATTCAGTGGCTTCCAAGTCACGACGCACCAACGCAATTGATTTAACGCACAGCGATATGGCGCTGGCTGACTGGCTGCAAAACTGCCCCAAGGAAGTCTACTGGGAGCGGTCACGGCATCACTTCTGGTCTGCCCTGTTGCATTCAAACTATTAGTACGCTTTTACCTGCTTACCTACTGCTCTTAAAAAAGATTGAAGTTTTGCTGACATGTGTTTAGTACTACTTTATGTCTATTACATCGAGCCCACATGCCTCCTGCAACTGCTGGCCAGAACGCGGGAAATGATGGAATATCATACCCTTCCCGCACAATCGCCTTCCAAGCCGCAGCCATGATCACGTCAATTACCGAGAGCCTACAAAAACACCAGCAGATTCGCTTTGCCCCTGCTTTCATGTGGGTACACACTTCTTTTATGGGTCAATAAACCCTTTCAGCTAATATATCTTCGTGAACAGTGTTTATAGTTTGTTCTCTGCATTGATTATGCATGTATATCAAATGCGGTCCTCTGTCCCAAGCATAGTCGCCACGAGCCAGGAGAGGATCAACATATGCATGTCAGCACTGAAAGATGTTTCAAAAGTATGGCTTGTTGCCAGAATGGTACATACTCTCTTCGAATCCATACTGGGCAATAAAGCCCTCGAAGAGCGGCTGCAGAAAGCAGCTGGGAAACGCCATCAGAAGACGAGACGACAGCAGCAACAGCCACAGTCACAGCAACCACAAGAGACTGTGAAACGGCCTGATCCACCAAAGAGGAAATTCGACGATATGGACATAAGCATGCCCAACGGTCCTCCTGCAGCTCAGGTCTCGTATGAGCGGTCGAGACCACAGACTCCCGCCGCGACGCCGTCGATGACCCCAAGCCAATTACCAGGAAACATGGCAGGCCCTGCGGCTGGAAATACACAGCAGCAACAACCGCACCAACGCATGCCAACAGATACCTTCATGGGGACTGGCAACGGAGCCCCCGGCACAGGGACAGGCAATACCCGCCCAACCTCCCCCTTCAACCCAGCGCTATCGATCCCCCAATCTCCACCAGACCTATTCCTCGTCACTCGCAACTCTCCCAGCATCTCCCAATCACTATGGGAAAACTTCCAGCCCGACCAACTCTTCCCAGATGGCACCAACATGTCCTTCCCCGGTTTCTCACCGTCCTCCACAAACGTCGACCCACAACTTCAAATGCCCAGTTTAAACAACACGGCCATGCCGATGGGTATGCCGGGCCAAACACATCTTTCACCACGGTCTGCGCATAGCCCGACTCTCATGGCTGGTTTAGGCCGTATGTCACCACAGCACCAGATGGGGCAGGGAGTGCCGATGCAAGGACAATGGCCTATGCAGACGTTCGATCCGAATGTTCCCATGGATGCATCTAGTCAGGATGACAATTGGAGTAACTCTTCTCGGCAGCAGGGGCCGATTCCACCTACCCTTAACGTCGAAGACTGGTACGTCATCCTTGTCTTTTACCTAGTGATATGTTGCTTCGCATCATCATACTAACACTCTCTAGGTTCCAATTCTTCGGCATCAACGGCCTCCCCGATCTGTCTGTTGAGAATCTGTAAATTACCCCCCGTTGCTGGATCACGAATAGGCCTTTCTTTCTCCTTTTCCTTGCCCTGCTGTATACCAGGGACCTCTCTTTCACTCTTTGGAGCATGTCTAAACGGGGAGGAGATGAGGAGTCTTTTCTTCTATCTCCAATCAAATATTATCATCTATTCTGGGGCGCTGCATGCACTTTTTGGGCGGTAGTTAGAGGTTTGAACTAGCGGCTAGTTTAACCGTCTAGCCTGACTACTTAAAATCTGTGGGGTTGTAATTATCTGCTAACTGATCGGATGTTTGCTCTACCACTCGCTGACTAGCTGTATACCGAGTAATTACCCATCTCGCGCTCTCTTACTTGTAATCAATATAATCGAATCTGCGCGTATCTTTGCTCTTTCGAAGCCCCTGTACCTGTCCCATGTAGATTGAGAGCAAGTCATGTGACGACGGCGACGCAAACGCCGGCTTCTAGTGGCCAAAAATACGACAGCAAGAAAGGCGAAGACGACGACGACGACGAACAAGCAAAGTCAAAGCCAGCGTCAAACAAGCGTACACTTAGCTACACCAAGCCGAGGACAGCTTGTGAAGATAGCTGGACCCTCGCCGCGGATCTTGTCTGCCTGTTCTAAAGCCGATTGACCCCTACTGCGGGCTGCTTACCTTGCAGCGGCGGTGTCTCGCCTTGCTCCCCTGGCTAACTAGTCGACTAGTTGCTATCTAGATAGGTGTCCCGTCCCTCTCTACGCCTTTGCTGGACAATGAGCAGCAGCCTCCCGCCGTCAGCCAACTAAATGACGAACTCGGCGTCGAAGACCAACGTATATCACGCTCTATACGGTGCCAGAGGGTCGTAGGGGACATACATTACCACGATTCCTGTTTTCAACTCGCTAGCAAGACGATCGATCGCGCATCATCCGAACTAGGACGGCTTCTTTCTACTCCCCATGCCCAGGCAGCCTTGCAACAAACAGACAGCCCCCGAAAGCCATTAAGGAGCATACTGCAAGGGATACAAAGCGACGCACAGAGAGAGTGAGAGCTGCCACCTATCATATTAGCTGGCTCGGCATCTTAATCTATATGCCCGTCCTGTGTACCGGCTAGGGCAGTGCGATCAGGAATGAGCAACGACACCAATCTCCTCGATGCTTCGAACTCCTGGACCTCGATTTCGGCGCATGGAAATGGTTCTGGCTCCGCTGCTTCCACCGTTCGATCACGTACCCGGCGAGTGATACCTTCGTACGATGGCACGGATGATGATGGACAGATAGCCGATTTCCCGGGTAATACACCACAACGCTCGACTCGTTCGCTGCACACGAATGGCGGAACGTCCACATCTTCCCCTTACTCTTCAAGAGGCGTGTCTCCAATACCGAGTAAGCGACTTCCGCGGACGGGTGGCGGAGGAGCGAGCTTACATGGTAGCCAGAGCCAAAGTACCCTGAGAGGTCGCGGGGTTGGCTTCGGTGGTATGATACGAGAAGACACAAGAGGCAGCGGTAAATCGAATGGGTTTGCCTCTGACTTCCTGGAGTCTCCTTGGTCGTCACTGCAGGGCCTTGCATCGAATATCATCGGGTCTGGAAGTGCTTTGATTAACGGAGAGCCGGGAAAGCCGTTGGGACCAAGGTCGAGATCCGTCGGAGGGAATCTGGCGAGGAATAGACAAACTGGACCTACCTCCTGGGGCCCGCCGCGTTCAATTATCGGGGAGGCTAATCCAGATGCCCAGAGGGAGAGACAGGAGCTCGTTCAAGCCAAAAGGCGGGAAGCTCTGTTGCAGACCAATGGGGACAGTTTTCCTGATATCATGGGCAATTATAAACGAAGAGACTCGGGAGATGGGTTTGAAAGGTCGACTGGAACTTCAACGCCGGCGCAGGAAGAAGGGGATGCATTGGTGTATATCCATCTCGTCCAGTCAAATGATACGCTTACCGGAGTGTCGATTCGTTATGGTTGCGCGCTGGCAGTGTTGAGAAAGTCGAATGGCTTCTGGCCTAGCGATAGCATCCAGTCCAGGAAGACCATTGTTCTGCCCGTTGAGTCGTGCACGCTCAAGGGGCTCCCAATACCCGAAGAAGAAGTGCGGAAACAGGGTGATGACCCAACAGAAGACGATCCAGACCATGATACAAGCTCTCTTGTACCTGATACACATGCCTCTACGTCCTGTGATTTTAGGTATGGAGGCTCACAATCAGATCGTGACAAGGTAGAGAACGAATCTACTAGCGACTCCCCATGGACACACCACAGTTGGGTAAAGCTAGATGGTTTCTCATCGCCCGTCGAGATTGGCCGACTTCCAAGGCGATCTTTGGGATTCTTCCCTCGAGCCCGCAGGAAATCCCAACTGCGTTTAAGTCCCTATAAGGATAACCCCCGGCTATCCTCTTCCGCTCACGATCTATCTGACTTGCATTCCACTCCTTCTCGTAAACAATGGGACTCCACCTCTTCCCCAAGGGTATCGGATGTAAGTCGTGATAGTTCGATAGCTGGCACCAGGCCTCCACGCTATTCGACTTCTCTACAACACAAACGACAACGCAGCATAACTCTATCCGGCCCAGGAGGCGTCGGAACGCTAGAGAACGCCAGATGTCCCGGTCCACCAATCGACAAATTTACCACTTTCGTCAACTCTCATCTGCCAACACTAACGATCAAACCTGCACCCAATGATACAGCGCCAACGTTTGCCTCGCTACAAAACCTGGATCGTATATCTCTCGACTCTGCTGATTCCGCTGTGTTTTCGTCTTCGTCTACCGGGGGCCTAGAGAATGTCGGTGGAGCAATTGAAGGCTGGTTTCGAAAGGTTGCTACTCGAGCAAAGGCAGGGATAAATGAGATACAGCACCAGCAACAGCCTCTTAGCCAACGACTGGCCAATCTAGGCCTTGCGGGGACATCCGGTGATTTAATAGAGCTAAACGATGCATCCGAGCCTGCAAGGGCTTCTCCTTCCCCCTCCCCAGATTTCATGGGCGGATCCAATGGAACCAAAGCGACGTCTAACTCCCTTTCTGACACTCCTGCAGTGCGTAGAAATGCATTTAATAATGACGCATCATCCTATGTTGATCATCGTCAGAAGAAGACAGATTGAACGGATATCAACTATATTATCGGCATTTATTTGGACACCAGGCCCACAACTACTCTTCAGTACCAGTATTTTCTTTTCCTTTGTAAGACGTGAAAGGCATTGTTTTCTTCCCTCGATATCACCAGCCACAACGTACTAGCTGTATCCAGTTGTGTAATAAGGCCCTTTTCATGCTTTTCGTTTGGCGTTTGATTTTAGCATTGTCTGCTGTGTATTCTGGCCTATGTGATAATTTAAGCTAAGAGTAGTATAGACGGCTTGAACTTGAAACAATTGGAGGTTATTTGTTTCGGCTATATCGATAGAAGCATGTGTAAATAATTCCAACTAAATGATCATATCGTAATGACTTCTTTTACTCTCCTCTGCTTGTCAACGATAAGCCGAAGCTGTCTGCCTTTCCAGTCCTCATCACCATTTTCTTCCGTAGGTTTAAATACGCCATTTCGGAGCTGGTTGGTGTATAGTTCATATGATGGATAATCTATGAAAGACCCGTTAGTTTGACACAAATAATATATTCTTACTGAATTTAAATATGCCCTACATCCATTGACAAATTGACTGACTTGGTCTGGTGTCATTCCCTTTCCTTTAGTTGCAAGTAGTGTCTGCTCTTGCTGTTGTCGCCAATAGTATACATTCTGCGTATCTTCGGCATCACTAATGATTCGATATTCAGTATGTGAGAGCTGGACTAAAGCCCCTAGGGGTTTACTTACATGTGTATAAATGCATCAAGTTGGCTAGGTGATGTTAGCTTCGCAATATACCGCTTATTTCGATAACCACGTACCTAGTAAATGCGTCATACTCCTTTAATGAGTCATTAATGGTCAAGACATCTTCCAGCTTGACATAACCAAGCTGTCCGTTATAGCTATCGTCCCTCTGCCGTCTCTTCACGGCATCTTCCCACTCTGCTTTAACCTCTTTGACTGGTCTTGGGCGAAATCCAACGCACCACCCTTCAAATATCACAAGCTTAATCAGCGGCTGTCCCTTCTGTGTATCGTTTACTACTTCCCACGCATCCTCTGGTGTACGGTCTCCCTGGCCATTGAAGGCAGATTTATCATACGAAGGTATTTTTGTAGGCTTATTTCGTCGCAGTGAGTCAAACACCTTGCTTCCAAAAGGTATATCATGAGTGGAGGGCTGACCACGATGTTGTAAAAGGGGGTTAGATAGATGGGCGGCTGCAAGATGTTGTTGGTCGGCGTGCGTTAGGTATATGTCGTCTAATGAGAAGGTAATTGTAGGTAGGTTATACGGGGCCGTAGAAAGTATAGACCGAAGTGTAGAGACCTAGTAGGTGGATGTTAGGAGAATGAAACATGTATCCTGAGCCACCCTATGTCATAACGGAGCCATTGAGGGCTTGAGCAGGTTAATATCAACTATTTAGAAGAAGATAGCTGACCAGGACGGTTTTCCCCGCGCCCTGGATACCGTTCAAGCCGACGAAGAACGGGGGCGAATTGGGGTTGTCTTCATGTTTTCGCTTATGTACCTCCAGCAGCGTAAGCAAGAACGGAATGCAATGCTCTGACTTATCGTCGATGATAGTTGTGTTCATCTTCTGGCTAGCTATCCAAGGTCTTATCAAAACACTTCCATTTGATAAAAAAACATGGGGTAAACAAAGGCAATATGGAGATAACGCAGATAAGGCGAGGTTCAAAAGTGCCGAGGTTAATGTCACGTGATATATCGAGCTGCCGACATTTCAGGGACGAAGATGAAGGTACCGGCCGAATACTTCTGCATAATTATTCTTTGGATTAGCATAAAAACTATCTCTAAGTACAGAGTAGAAAGGGGCCGAACTGAAAACAGGTTATCTTCCAAGGAATTGGTCAGTTGGTTTAAAGTCTACATAGCTGTACTTAATAATATGCTTGACAGCCTAGGTAAGCCTTCTAAGGGATAACCTATCTACCAGAAGTAATTATACTGACATATAGCATCTTCCTCTTAAGTCCAGCTCCTCTCCTACCAACACCTCGCTGTCTCTCCGCGTTATTCAGCATCCATTTCACATGCAAAGCCAGTATCAGGTGACCTCTATGCTGAGTCAGGAATTTACTACCTGCTTATTGGCTGAGGTGACGCCGATGATGCACAAGCTGCGGTACCTAAAAGTAAATAACACTGGGCGCTAATGTCATTTCTTGTACCGCTGCAGCCGAGGTCCAGCAAGTCTCGTGCCGGGGCTTGTCATTGCAGCAACACCGGGCTTCCTTTTATTTCGCGCCTCGTCCGACTCTCCTCTTCTCTTGTTCTTCTTCTGTTCCATCTCCAGACACCTCTTCTCCCTGTATATTATCACTCTAAAGACAGGCCTGATACCTCCCTCCTTACACCCTTACTCCGGCCTTATCATTCATCATGTCCCTTCGTTTCGATAACCAGGTCGTCGTCGTTACTGGCGCTGGCGGCGGACTTGGAAAAGCATATGCCCTGTACTTTGCTTCCAAAGGTGCCGGTGTCGTTGTCAATGACCTCGGTGTATCACATTCTGGAGAGGGCCAGTCATCAAAGGTATGTCTAGTCCAGTTGCTTCTGATACTTGAAGCCTTTGTTTACCGCGGCGGGAGAGCTTTGGTTCTGACACCATTTGGTTATTTCCTATCTAGGCTGCCGATGTTGTTGTCGAAGAGATCAAAGCCGCTGGTGGAAAGGCCGTTGCAAACTACGACAGCGTCGAGTTCGGTGATAAGATCATAGACACCGCCATCAAGACCTTTGGCCGCATCGACATCCTGATCAACAACGCCGGAATTCTCCGCGATGTTAGCTTTAAGAACATGAAGGACCAGGATTGGGATCTGATTGACAAAGTCCACCTTTTTGGAGCATATAAGGTACGGTCCTATAATAGTTTTACAGATATGTGGTGATTATTCGGCGGACACTAACACCTGTGAACAGTGTGCTAGAGCTGCCTGGCCTCACTTTAGAAAACAAAAGTTTGGCCGAGTTATTAACACTACCTCGGCTGCCGGTTTGTTCGGCAGCTTTGGCCAGACCAATTATTCCGGTATGCTCTCTAAACATCTGGCCGTGTTGCAGAAACAAAGATACTAACCAAGGTTTAGCCGCCAAACTTGCCCTTGTTGGTCTTACCGAGACACTGGCAAAGGAGGGGCTCAAATATAACATTCACTCCAACGCCATTGCGCCAATCGGTAAGTCTGATAAAACCAACTAATCGATACTGGTAATAAGAGCTTTATTAACAATGAATAGCTGCCAGTCGCATGACGGAGACTGTGATGCCCCCAGAGCTTTTGGCTAACCTAAAGCCTGAGTTCGTCGTTCCTATCGTTGCATACCTCGTTCACGCCTCTACTACCGAGACTGGTAGCATATTTGAAGCTGGTGCTGGTCACGTTGCTAAGATCCGATGGGAGCGTTCCAAGGGTGCTCTTATGAAGGCCGATGATAGCTTCACCCCTGGCGCACTCCTGAAGAGATGGGAGGATGTCAATGATTTCTCCAAGCCAGCCTACCCAACCGGCCCTGCCGATTATGTTGAATTGATCCAAGAGTCAATGAAACTACCAGCTAACCCCCCTGCAGAGCAGCCAGACTTCACCGGAAAGGTCGCTTTAGTTACTGGAGCTGGAGCTGGGTAAGCCATAGCCCATTGCCAATCATCAAAACGAATTGATTCTAACTAGCATTCTAGCCTTGGCCGATCCTATGCACTCATGTTTGCTAAGTATGGTGCCTCCGTTGTTGTCAACGACCTTATGGACCCTGAGCCAGTTGTTCAGGAAATCAAGAAGGCTGGAGGAAAAGCCGTCGGATCCAAGGCCTCTTGTGAGGATGGACCTGCCATTGTCAAGACTGCAATTGACAACTTTGGCCGCATTGATATTGTTATTAACAATGCTGGTAACTTGCGCGACAAAGCGTTCACCAACATGGATGACAAGCTCTGGACTTCTGTCGTGAATGTCCACCTCCGAGGTACCTACAGTGTCACCAAGGCCGCCTGGCCTTACTTTTTGAAACAAAAGTTTGGTCGTGTTGTCAACACCACTTCTACCAGTGGTATATATGGAAACTTTGGCCAAGCCAACTATGCATCTGCTGTAAGTGGTACCAAATCATCTTCCCTGAGCCCGGAATAAATGCTGATGGTCTCACAGAAACTCGGAATTCTCGGTTTCTCCCGCACCCTAGCTCTTGAGGGTGCCAAGTACAACATTCGTGTTAACACTATTGCCCCTAATGCTGGTACTGACATGACTAGAACCATTATGCCTGAGGAGCTTGTCCAGGCATTAAATCCCAACCAAGTTGCTCCTCTAGTTATCCTTCTTTGCTCCGAGCTCCTCCCTGAGCCGGCCACCAAGGGTCTCTATGAGTGTGGCAGTGGGTGGACTGGTAAGACCAGATGGCAGCGTTCCGGAGGTCACGGTTTCCCCGTCGATGTTGACCTCACCGTCGAAGAGGTTGCCAAAACCTGGCCCAAGATTATCGACTTCGATGATGGCCGTGCTGACCACCCCGACGACACTCTTGCCGGTACTGAGAGCATCATGGCCAACATTAACAACAAGGTCGGTGAAGCTAAGAAGGAGGAGGCCCCCAAGGGTGGTGACCAGAGCATTTTGGACAACATTTCCAAGGCCAAGGAAATGAAGGCAGAGGGAACCTCCTTTGACTACGCTGATAAAGATGTCATCCTCTACAGTCTCAGTTTGGGAGCAAAGAGGACTCAGCTGCCATTTGTGTATGAGAACCACGACGAGTTCCAGGCTCTGCCTACCTATGGTGTTATTCCATGGTTCAACACTGCTGTCCCCTGGAACCTGGGTGACATTGTTGCCAACTTCTCGCCTATGATGCTCCTTCATGGTGAACAGTACCTTGAGATTAGGAAGTACCCAATTCCAACTGAGGCAAAAACCATCACCTACCCTAAGCTCATCGATGTCATTGACAAAGGTAACGCCGCTATTGTTGTCATGGGTTACACCACCAAGAACGCAAAAACTGGCGAGGATCTCTTCTACAACGAGTCTACCATGTTCATCCGTGGGAGCGGTGGGTTCGGCGGCTCAAACAAGTCTGCTGCCTCCCGCCCAGCTGCTGCCACTGCTGCCTACAAGCCACCACAGCGCAAGGCCGACGCCGTTGCCGAAGAGAAGACCGGGGAAGACCAGGCCGCCCTCTACCGCCTCAACGGTGACCGCAACCCTCTTCACATTGACCCTGACTTCAGCAAGATGGGCGGTTTTAAGACTCCTATCCTCCACGGCCTCTGCTCCCTAGGTATCTCTGGCAAGCATATCTATGAGAAGTTTGGCGCCTTCAAGAACCTCAAGGTTCGCTTTGCAGGTGTTGTCCTTCCAGGCCAGACCCTCAGAACAGAGATGTGGAAAGAAGGTAACGTCGTGGTCTTCCAGACCACCGTTGTCGAGACTGGCAAGCCCGCTATCGCCGGTGCTGGTGTTGAGCTTGTCTCCAACGGAAAGGGCAAGTTGTAAATATCTGCTAAAGGGAACTCAGTATGAATAACGTATCTGTCCCTTTTTACTCTTTTTCTCCGTCTCATCTTGGTGGAAAGGTTATCTATCCGGTTGTTTATGATCGCTGTTTCATGAAGCTCCTTTTTTATTAGTTAGTTGCAATAGTTATCTATGATTTGATAACTAAGTCACGACGAGAATCAGTGACTAGGTGTATTTTATCTTATGCCGTGCTTTTCGAAATCTAGGAGATATAATTTATTCAAACCTGCTCGCCGTCCTTTTAGTGTAATACCTGTGATAGGGGGTTGTCGTGGTTTCGGTATGCGGCTCGCCCTGGCGGCTGATGGCAAGACAAGCACTGCGTCATTATTGACCCAAGAGACGACCAGGGTTCTTAACGAAAAAAGTACGTTCAAGACAACACCACGTTGAACTTCCCCTGAGGGACTAGTATTAAAGGCCTGCCTCTCGCCCCTCCGGTCTTATCTTCATGTTGAGCTGCCCTCTCGCCTGTCGCCTCTTTCATATTCTCATTCTCGATGCTCTATCCAGGGAATGAGGCAGAAGATCGCCTATCATGGTCCTCTCTCTACTGAGCAACAAGACAACTCGCAACAGTAAACGAACACCAGCATCGCTATCATCCTCAGCCTCCTCTACGACCGCATCCTCGTCCTCGAAATCTATAAGGGCAGCTACCTCGGGCACTTCCACGTCTGTCCAGCTATCCCCTACTGCCTCATCTACTCTCGCAGAAGCGCTACGCAGCAACCCGTTTGCTGCAAGCCCACGGCCCAACTGCACCACCACCACAGCCACCACCGCACCAGCGACTGAGATATTGACTACTTCGACTGATATAGAAGATGAGAAGCATCGAGAGCTACGAGAACTTAATGATGCCCTGAATGTGCTGGCTAGGCTATTCCCTGACGTACAGCCGGAAGTTTTCAGAGAATTGCTGACCAGGTTCGATGGCAAGAGCAGGCTGGAAGTTAGTGTTGAGCAGCTGCTGAGATACCGATCAGAATGGGTCAAGGGACGGTGGAACGTTTCCGCTGCTCCTGAGGGGGCTGATATCTCTCCTGCCACTGGGAATGACCCTGAAGCCAGAGACAAGCTGGTTCCCAGGGAGGAGCTGTTCCGGAGTGGTCAATATAAAGACGCTGTCAGGGCCGCTCTGGCTGCAGAATTTCGATCCCTGAGTAGAAGTGCAATCAATGCCGTCCTTGCAGAAGGAAACTTCTCATATACTCGCGCGCGGCCAACGCTTTTGGATCTATCTCGGAAATCATGGCGCGTTGCACTGGGGAATATGTTTTCCTTCAAGAAGAAGAAGGCACCACATAAAGATGATCCACCACCGTATCTGGTTTGGCAGAGACGTTCTACTGACGAACCCGAACCCGTCCTGAAAGGGACTGGGTGCGCGGAGCTGGACGAAGAGATTTACAATACGTATATACTTCCTCTGTTGAATCGAAACCGGGAGACACAGATAGAGCAAGACTCTAAGAAAGCCAAGGACCTGAACGAACTTGAAGCAAAGGCAGTTGATGCGCTTTACGAATGTGATTGTTGTCTCTCCGATGTTACTTTTGAACAGATATCAACATGCTCTGAGTCCAGCCATATTATTTGCTTCAGTTGCATACAACGCACCCTTCAAGAAGCACTCTTTGGCCAAGGATGGGATAAGTCTATCAATCCTGGAAAATCGACTCTATTGTGTATAGCCCCGTTTGCGAACGGGACATGCCAAGGAGCGCTGGATGCCGAGCTTGTTAAGAGAGCAATCTTACAAGAGAGATCTGGAATGGAAATATACCGGAAATTTGAGGCTCGGCTTGCCTCTGAATCTCTCGCCAAATCGAGCTTGAAACTGATACACTGTCCATTCTGCTCATATGCAGAGGTAGATCCCGTTTTCCACCCATCGGTCAAGGGGATTACTTGGCAATTCCGTAAAGCCAGCCTCGCTACGAGTGTATTAGTGTTCATCCTGCTTCTTGACATTGTTCAGTTTTTTCTGCTCCCTCTACTCCTTCTTCTCTGCATTTCACCCTCTACCTTAAGGACCACATTCCGCAGATCTTTGCAGAACGTGTGCCTGAGGAGACGGTCACCACGCTTCAAATGTGGAAACCCATTATGCTCCAGAGCGAGCTGTATGCGTTGCCATAAGGTATGGAATGATCCCCATACATGTCATGAACCGTTACTCCAGTCCCTGAGAACAACGGTGGAAGCAGCTCGCACGGCGGCTATCAAACGTACTTGTCCATGCTGCGGACTGTCCTTCGTCAAATCTTCCGGATGCAACAAATTGACTTGCGTGTGCGGCTATTCCATGTGTTACATATGCCGCAAGGCACTTGGACCAAAAAGTCGACAGCGGCCAAATGGCGGTGGCATTCGACTCATGGATGGTACAGCAGATGCGGAGTCAGACAACGATGAGGTTGGTGAGGAGGCAGAAGGCTACAAACATTTTTGTGAGCACTTCCGAATACTTCCGGGCGCCAGCTGCACAGAGTGCAATAAATGTGACCTCTACCAAACAGAAGACGAGGAAGCGGTGGCCCAGCGTGCGGGGGAAAAGGCTCAACAGGAGTGGAGGATTCGGCAAGGGATGGAAGATAGTCTCGAAGATACTCCTGTGACAGGTGCTGCAGGAACTAGTGCCAAGGGGAATTCTCCAGGAGTCAATCCTAATGGAATGGCCCGTGTCTATGACTGGGATTTACAGTTTGATGTCACTAACGGGTCTAAGAAATTCGGATGGAAGTTTTGGACCAGGGATCTCTGGCAAAATCAGCGGTGGAAGATTGAACTTCAGCTTCTTATTGATAATGCCGTCGATACCCTTATTGTTGTAGACGCCATGTGACAGCATGTCTTGCAACTTTTCTACACTTTATCTTATTACGATACGGACCGTATACGAATTTCTTTTCGTTTTCTTTGTTTGTTTGTTTCGCCAGACTCGCGCTCGCATCAGGAGGATATATCTGGTGTTTGGGGCTCTAGCGGCACTTGATGCATTTGACACATATCGGGTTTCCATGGGCGACATGGCAGGTTAAAGGTGCTAATAATGGAGGAAGGCGGGGAGTGACCGGGAAGGATAAGAGGTAATTGGGATTTGCATGGCGTGACTCTTTGCCTCTTCTGAGAGTGTCATGTTTTTGATCATCATTGTTTTATAGCTGGCTTTAACTCTGCTATTATTACTGCCAGCTGAAGGCGAGAGGCATTCGAGATTGGATATCGAGCTTCTCATTGTTTTTTGCTAACTGATTACTTTGCTGTTTTCCCCTTTCCTTCTTAGGTGTGGTTATTATATTCTGTTTAATATTTCAAATTGATCAACTTGTTAGTGCTTAGGATAAATCCTTTATTTTAGAACGTGCCTCATCACTAAATACTCCTTGTACTGATGGATCTCAACTGGGTATCAAATCAATATCAAATCAATATCAGTGATATCAACTTCCATCTAGGTTTCGGAACAACTATCACGTGACCGTTTATTTCGACCTCACGACCAAGTCGCGAGCTGGAAGAACAAAGCTGGCCGCAGCTCAAGCGCAGGCAACAGTAACTTACTGCTTATTGATTCTACACTTTGTTGACCAGGTCCCTTGAGTGGGGAGCTTGGATAGATAGGCGGTAGGTTTCTAACGGCCCCTGAGACCGCTTGCTGAGAAAGATCGCAAAACGAAGCTGCCTAAGAGCCACGTCAACAGCTTACCTGTTCTCCGAAACATATCCAACCTACCATCGACGCCTACGATATAAGATTGCTAGCCAATTGTTTTGTATACCGATTTTAACCACCTTGCCTTAACAAAGATGGCCAGCGGCAGCGGAGGACCTAGGACAGATAGTCCGTTTATCATAGAGCATGACGAGGACTCAGTCTTGGACCATGAATTGGTTGATGATGGTAAATGCTTATCCAAAGTCAACTCTTGATATATATTAGTTCTAACAGCTATCTTATAGCTATTGAAGCTGATGACCCGCTCGGTTCGACGACTGACCGTACGCCATTAACTGGAAACATTTCGTCTTCAGCTTCCGGAGGAGCCTCGCGAAACCCCGTATCCAGCTCATACCTCACATCATCCATACCCGGAGAGGACCGCCGCGCACCACAGAATACAATTGACGAGTCTGTCTGGGATACTCTCTCGAGAGATCTCCTAGCAGTATGGGAGAAGATGAGACAAGTCCTTTGGCCACAATATTTACTAGGTGGCATGATGATGCGTGGAGGAGGGGGTAGTGGAGGATCCGCGGAACGAGGTGAGGCAACAGGCTTTGGCAGTGAGAGCCTAGGGGCCCTCCGCGGACTCGTGGGCAGATTACCGGATGCAGATGTTGTTTTACAGGGGGGAATGAGTGAAGGACTTAGAAACTGGGATCTTTGGTATGTCTCCTTGGACTTGATATGGCTTCCATGTTACCTTCAACTGACGTGCGGTGTTCCGTTAGGGGGCCATTGATTTTCTGCCTTTTGCTAAGTATGTTCCTTTCAATGGGCAAGGGTGAGCAGTCAAGTCTTGTCTTTTCGGGGGTGTTTTGCATCGTGTGGATTGGTGAAGCCGTTGTCACTCTGCAGATCAAGCTGCTCGGCGGGAACATGTAAGTTTCGTTTCATTTTTCCTCCTTCCACTTGCATCATGCTGAGCTGCACTGTCTACTGTCTACTATCCGATTAACGCCGACACGCCCGACTAACACCGAGCTTTTAGTTCATTCTTTCAATCCGTGTGTCTCATCGGCTATACGCTCTTCCCGCTGGTTATTGCTGCGCTACTGAGCGCTCTTAATATTCCTACTATAGCCCGCATTCCCGTTTACCTCGTTCTAGTGGCCTGGTCCCTCGCAGCGGGAGTAAGCATTTTGGGTGGCTCGGGGGTAGTCAAGAACCGGGTGGTCCTTGCCGTCTACCCGCTATTAGTATTTTACATGGGAATCGGCTGCTTATGCTTTATCAGTTAATGAGGGTATCAAAGCAGGTAAGATTTTGTATACACCGTGTATGCTGTGACACTTGGTTGAGGAGGCGTTCTCGAAGAGATCAGGATCTCAGCTTGCCTCGAAACTGCCACAGATATAATGACCGGGACTGCTTTCGCCCTTTGTTCTCGTTTAATTTCCATCTTTGTTCTCCACATTTCGACTGAGCTGTACTATACGTCATATACCTTGTCCTCTTTCTGCTACGTAATGAATACATTATTATCTACGGAGCACACGGTTCTTTGTGGTTAAGCAATCGCTAGCGCTATGGGGCATATCCTTCAGCTACATTTTACATTCCGACCCTAGTTAGACGGGCTAGCCGGGCATTAGATTTGGTTATTTCCTCTAGCTTGAACTGATTTAATCTTCAAGAAGCCAGCGTCACAAGCCGTAGCCAATATGCACATGTCCTTCTCCATTCTTCACTTTACGTCATATTTTTTGTGCAATGAAGTGGGAAAGGTGTGACAGCATATATTATCTGCATAGTTTCACCGGAATGCTTAGTTGTACGGGGCAGCAATCGAGGTCGACTCTCTTCGCCACTCCCGTCAGGAGCAGGCTGAACAGTCGGAGTCAACAGCTTACGGGAATTTACGGGAGCCCGGCTCATCTATGGAGTATTTATCAATCTATTAATCCTCCAGTATTCCGCACGGACTGGGTAACCACGTAGCTCAGGGATGTCTCTCGGGTAGCAAACTAGACGAAAAGGTTGAGTAGCTATTTATGTCAAGCTGCAGTGAAGGTACTACGTACAGTTGCATCCAAGTTGCTCCACGATGCAACTGTCTGGGAATATTGTTTAGATGCGCTAAAATGCTCGGATGCTCTTACAGACAAGAAAAAAAAGAACGAAAGAATAGCCCAGGTACCCCTGTTCCACGCTAGTTACCTTACTTTGCTGAGTACTCCGTACTGCTGTGTTGTCTGGCCAAAAAGTTACTCTGAATATCTGCTTCTGGTATTTCGTATATGAAGGCAGCTACAACGATAAAGCCGCAGAGAGAGCTGTAACTAGTGAGAGAGCTATATTTATGGCGGTACCCGCTAAGCTAGGAAACAAGGGTATTCCGACAACTTGATAGGGGACTAATTCCTGGGGGATCATAGCACAAAACGTAGTGTGGAACTGGAAGGGTTAAAACATAAACAAGGGCATGCGAGCAATCCGGCGAATTCGGATGTGAAGGCTGTTGAAACACGCTCGTTATTTAAGAGTACAGCCAGATTGTCTCGATTGGTCCGTAATTTGCATAGTTAGTGGCGTACGGGATCTGCGGCAACGATCCTGCGGTAGGACAGAGATGGCTTCGGATGCAGCTCAACTGCCAGCGAATTTCTGTAATGTTAGATGCTGCGTATACCAACATTCAACATACATATATGCAGTAGGAAGAGGCTGAAGGACTGCGCCATGTGGTATAGACTGCAGCTTCAACCAACATCTTCTTAAGAGTGAAATGCAATGCTCGATCAAGCCGCGAAGATGCCATATTACTCCGAAGATATTAGCAGTCATTTAATATAACAGCTAAAGTAACTAACGCCACGATGTTTTGCTTCGCTCATCGCTCTGCAGGCCGACTTTGCTGGCCAGGAGTGCGTTGGCCTATAGGGGGTCAGTACAGAGCAACCACAAAGCTTGAAGGCGCAGAAAAGGTTTTCACCTGAGACAGGGAGTCCCACGCAAAAAGATGCTACTTCCAACCAGCAGTAGCCAGGCACTCAAGTCCGTGGGCGTATACATGGCCACGACGAGGCTGGATGTTGCCCATCGTTAGGTGTTATTTGCTGTCGTTGGTTGTTGATGTTGTTGTTGATGTTTTGTTAGTTTTGAGGAAAAGGAGCCGATTACATAATCTTATCGGCTTGTCGGCGACTTTGACCTCAACTTGTTTCTTCACGGTTTCTGCAGCAAAAGGACCAAGCCGGACAGTTATCGAGCCAAGGGGAAACGTCGCTTAAACCGAGATCCTCATGCGTATGATGCATGGCAAGCAACAGGGAGAGTCCGGGCCCACTGGGAGAGCGTCCGGAAACAAGACGGCGGCAGCTTTAACCTCCGTTACAAGGTCTCGATTTTCATCCACACTAAAGAGCTACGATTGGCGGCTGAGAGCCAGGCAGACGGAAAACAAGGATGCCTAGCCCATGTTTATTGGCACAACCTGCATTTCAGCCTTTCTGGCTGCAGCATGATGGTTGACATCTCGGGGATGTCAAAACAGAAACACGGCGTTGACTACTCCGTACATACCAAGGAGTGATAATGTCCGCTCGTATTGTGCCATGGCATACCCCCCCTTGGATCACACCAAAGGAAGTGTTATGATCGCAGAAGTCTGCAGAGTACGGGAGCTTGGCCACCATGGCTGCTTACCTGGAGCATAAGAGTCATTTGAGAGGCATCTTCCTCCCATGGACACTTATGCGGGCCCAGGTTTGAGGGCTTCCTTTTCTTTTTTTTTTTTTTTTTTGGGGGCAAACCCCAATGCATCCGTCAGGCTTCTCCATTGTCTCTTCAGCTTTACTTTGTGAAATAATTCTGGTTCCACCAGGTCTCTTTTCTCAGCAATACGCTGGACTACGATAAGATTTGCCGCCCTAGTGATTGAGAAAGTAGCTTGCTTTAGGACAACAACTCTTCTCTACTGTGTACCATGCATGAAGCTCCACCCTTCTGCTTGGATCCCGTTCGGTCAAATATTCCTTTTGCTTGAGACAGGCAGCCAAAATGTTTCTGACTCGTTTCTATTCCGTATACAGATCTGGGTAATGGGGCGGAAAACGTGGCTGTCCGTGGGATCACCATAGCTCCGCGGATGCACATTAGCCTCTGACTTCCCTGCTACTTGGTATCAGTATGGTCTTGTCTAATAATAGGATCCGCAGTCCCGTGGAATGTTTTAAATACCTTCCTCCTTGAGGCCCCATCTAAGAGATCGATATATAACGGGGATCACCCACAGTTGTCCTTTTGTCTTTTTGGCTTCTTCCAATGTCATTAAAGAAGGAGCAGCATTTTGTGAACGTGCTTGACTTCCTTCTTTAAGTCTGACAATGAATTCTCTCAGTTCAATACCCATTCCCTCTCTAAAACAGATTGGCTTGGCTACTCTCTACATTGGAAGTGCACTGGCATGGCCTGAACCTCATGGGGCCCCTTCAAGAAATGTCCCCAGGGATGATTTCCCAATGTTCAATCCTCTTCCTAGCACCGATCTCAATACTCGTCTCATTCGATGCGAATACCCATCCATGAAGGGTTGGGTTTACTCCTATAAGAAGAATGGTGACTGGCTAAGATATGCTGGATCGAACCCGGGGGATATCACTGAATATAACATTGACACAGACAATGATAAATATGTCCCTCAAGGAATTACACGGAAGGTAAGTTGCAACGGCTACTCCAAAGGAAAATGGAAAAAGGAAAGCTAAAATGTTATGATTTAGTACCACTTAGAAGTAACGGACGAGTCGGTGAACATGGACGGAATGGTTTTTGATAAAGCTAAGGTGTTCAATAAGCAATATCCAGGACCATGGATTCGTGAGTGATTCAATGAGATATTGAAATACTGTCTGCTTTTGGTACTATACTGACAATTAGTCTAGAGGCATGTTGGGGGGATGATCTTGGTAAGGCCAGCCTCATGTTAAACACGGCTAACTATCAGCCTTGCTAACAGTGGGCATCAGAAATTACTGTCACCAATAAGTTGAAACATAACGGAACCGCTGTTCACTGGCATGGAATTCGGATGATGGAAAACATGTTTAACGATGGTGTACCTGGAGTGACTCAATGCCCCATCCCACCAGGCTCCTCAATGACTTACAGATTCAAGGCTAGCCAGTACGGGTCCACCTGGTATCATAGCCATTATTCTCTACAATACGCGGATGGTCTGTTCGGGCCAATGACAATCCATGGGCCCTCGTCAGCGAGTTATGATAAAGCTGTTGATCCACTATTGATGACAGACCATCTTCATGACAGCGCATTTGAGGACTTTCACAAGGAGCTGGAAGGAAAGCCACCAGCAATGGATAGCATAATTTTAAACGGAAAGGGTAAATTTCACCAAGAATATTGGCTCCAATGTGAAGTTTACCGATTGCTAATAGTTAAATAGGTGATTACGATCAAACTGGTGATTTGGAGAAAAAATATCGTACCGTTCTCAAACCTGTTTGTGCCAATTCTTCAAATTGCAATAATTGGAACACGCTAACACTTTGAAAAGGGCAAAAAGTACCTTCTAAGATTGATCAATACGTCTGTTGCCACAACGTTCGTCTTTTCTATCGATGGCCACAAATTCCAAGTTGTTGGGTCAGACTTCGTTCCAATTGAGCCTTATGAAGCTGATCATATTGCGGTTGGAATTGGTAGGTGACCTTTCATTTTATATACACACAGATATCAACATGGCTAAGTATTTCCGTATAGGCCAACGTTACCACATTATTTTGGAAGGTCTCTCCAAAGAAGAGGCCAAGAAAAACGGAAGATATTGGATGAGAACGACCCCGACAAAGGGATGTTCAAAGTTCGCTGAGGGAAGAGGTACCGACGACAGAACAGGCGTTATTTACTACGACAGGGACGATGGTATTTCCCCAAACACTGAGCGTGGAGCTTTCTCCTTGGACTGCCGTGATGAACCACTGGAAAACTTGGTACCCAAAGTGAAATGGACTGTCCCTGACCCAGGCCTTGACGTGGCTGGTGCCTTCGAGAAATCTGCCGATGTACAACTTGGTAAATGGCGAAGGCCTGGATACCCTGAAACAAATAGCCTCGTCTCTAACTGGGAGTTTGGTCCCGTCCCAATGTGGATTAACTACTCCGAGCCTATTATCAAGAACCTTGATAAGGAGGAGTTCCCTTCAACGTGGGTAGTATACCCGGCAGAAGACCATCTCATAAATAAATGGGTTTACCTTGTTATTACAGGGAAGAAATTAGACCCCATTAGCACCCAAGTTGCTGTTGCCCATCCGGTAAGACACTAGGCGATCACCATGTTCCCTACCTTTATGGCTAACACTTGTGATGTAGATCCACCTCCATGGCCATGACTTTGTGCTTCTACAGCAATCTACGGAGCCTTGGGATCCTACAAATGTCAATCTCAAACTGAACAACCCTCCACGCCGAGATGTTACTCTTCTACCTGCTGGCGGATTTATCGTCATTGCTTTTAAACCGGACAATCCAGGTTCATGGCTACTACATTGCCACATCGCATGGCATGTGTCCGCCGGGCTGGCTCTCCAGGTACTCGAACGCAAAGAGGACTTGAAGGCCTTGACATTGAATAACCCCGATTTTGAGTTTATGAAAGAAAACTGCCAAAGATGGGATGCATGGCACTCCGATAAAAGCAACTATTGGGATCCAAATGCTCACTTCCAGGACGATTCGGGCGTTTAATCAACGGACTGACGAACGACCAGTTGCATTCTTACTGCATATATACTCTTTGCCTGGGCCGGACCTTGGCTCTATTACTGTTCTCTTCGATTATAGACCACTTACTTAAGTATGCCTTTCCGGCATACCTTTAATATTCGTTGCATGACGAGCACAGATCCCCTCAATGCATATATCGCCGCTCTTGTATATAATAGTTGTGAAATATTATCTCAGATCTTCCATATAAGTAATGGTCCCTTTAACAGAGTATGCGAATGCATTACTAACTAAAATGCTCAATTGTAGGTGGGAAGAGTGTAATTATAAAAGTATTAGGCTACAGCAGATCATTGCCCCTCCACCATCGGCAGTTTAAAGACACTTTGCTATCCTTATTCTGTTCCTAGTATATTACTTTGTACAAGTTAGAATGATAGTTAGAACCCCAAGAGTAAAAGTGGTAAAGATAGCAATTAGAATATCGAAGCAAGGGTCCCAATCGGATCTCCAAACAACATGGGGAACCCTAGTAGCCCCATGGTGACACTTCCCAAGACCTGTGCTAGTCCCACCAGGAGTTTGGTTCCCTTACCTTTTTTCTTTTTGCCATTAACAGAAGCTCCCCCATAGGCGGATGCCGCCTCAAGTTCTTGGATCTTCATCTCCAAGACTTGCCGTTCCTCGTCTCGGAGAAGATGGCCGTTTGCGCGGAGCTTGTTCACAATCTCTTCATATTTCATATCATCGTTAATCTGTTGGGCTTTGAACTTAAGCTCCAAATACTCCTCGTGCTTTTTCTTATCCCGTTCAAGTTGTCGTTTCATCCCCTCAATCTCATTTGTGAGACGTCGTTTTTCATTACGTCGTTCATATTGTAGAGAGTCCCGGGCCCGTTGGGCTTCATCTCGAAGACGTTCATAGTTCTCTTTTGCCTCTTGGAGGGCCGCATGGTATTCAGTGTCACGAGCAGCAAGTGCTTCTTCCATGTCCTTTTGAACTTTGGCAATGTCCTGCGTGTATTTCTCCTCGAGTCTCTTCATTTCTTCGTTAACCGTATGGCCAGCAGCAGTGTCAATGAGGTTCTTATTCTCGTCTACCAATTCTTCCTGGATTTTGAGGAGTATGGGGTTGCGCTCAACAATGCTCATGATGATAGCCAGAGCAGAAGATCTTGTGTCTTCAAACTTAGCCATAGTTGATCCTCTTCTGATCATTGGCTCCCAAAAGTCAGGGTCTGAACGGAGGGACTCCTGGTTTTCAAGAGCCTTGGAAAGCTCTCCTGACTTTTCTGCAGTACCCCAGCCGGTGGTGGTGAAAACGACATTGCGTAGAGGGCTTTCACCACAAAGCTGTCGGAACATCTTCAAATTCCGCAGAGTAGAGCCATACATGCGGCGGTCAGTGATTGACTGCATGTAGATTATGCCTGTGAGCATAACATGCGGAGGATTGCGGTATGTATAATCAAGCCAGTTGGCAATCTCCTTTAGAACTTCCGTCTCACTGCGAAATGTGTCGTTGAACCCAGGGGTGTCGATCAACGTAACATCGTACTCATCCATAGACAGCGTATGAGCAGAGACAGCTGCAGTGCCTAAAGATTGGCATTAGAACGCCTGTTAGCAATGGCCAGTAGCCAGATGATTGATCGCTGTTTCAACTGGAAGCTTACAAGACTTGAACGTATGGCCAATATGGACTTCATCAGAATCGGTAGCTGTCTGTATAAAGGTGCTCTTCCCTGAGCCAGTCACCCCCATCACTGCGATAAAGACCTTCTGGCGTTCCTTCATGGCTGGTGGTATGGACATGTATGTGGTTTTTGATACTCTTTGCATAGGCAAGCAACAAGATCGATATTGCCCGGTTCCGCTGCCAAATTCCCCTGACCGGGAAAGATGACTGACTTATTTTCTATATATCAGCAATCATAAGCCTACCTGACAAGCCTACCTTTGCCTTTGCCCATGCGTCATACGAACAGTGCAGACAGCCTGCCTTGGCTGCAGCGAGGCTAAGATAAGAGATCTCCCCTCGCGAGGCTGTGAGCTTGCTGTGCTGTGTCTATCAACCATATTCATTCGTTTTTGCGGTACCGAGTAGGCCTGAACTAACCCGCACGGTGCTGATTCGGTTAATATGAAGCGAGACGAAGCGAGGGCGTGAGGGGTCGACTTCGCCCGGCCTGAGGGTCATATGCATGAGAGATGTCGTCGGTGTGTACTTCTTAGCTACGCCCTGGCTTTGATTTGCAGCGAGGCGCGGGCAGGCAGCTGCAGTGCAAGAGAAAGCTGAGAAAGGAATGGGATTTAGCGTTCGTTAAGGGGCTCTGAAAGGTTCCCTTTGACTGGTTAATGAGTTATCCGACCCCTTAAATGAGCTAGCAAATGCTTAATTAGTTAACTAGGGGTTGCCTATAGTATGGGCGCTATAGATACGAGTTCAGAGGAGAGCAAAAACAAGGTAGCCAGCCATAACAAAAGTGCGAAAATGAGGAGTAGCTAAGAAGACACATAATACACGAATATATGAGCGATATATCATCTTGTAGCCCTCAGCAGAACCACGGCTTTGGCCCAGACACGGGCAATATGGTAGTTTTCACAGTCATCGTTGCCAAAGGCGAGAAGGGCAGGGTGTATACGACTCTACCCTCGAGCATCTTAGCTTACTATCTCATCATCGTCCAGCCCCTGAGAAGGATGGGCCTCCATTGACTGGGAAGAAACTTTGAACTGTTCCAGCTTCAAAGACGGAAGGTTCTGACTCTTCATATATGTCCGTTGCGTCCAAAGTCTGGATGACAGCTCACCAGCATCTGTGAAGATGTCTCGTAGTTTATTAAGACGAGTTGTTTCCTGATCACTGGGGATCTTCCGAAAGAGGTATTTTGCTGTCCCGTATGAAGATGTTGCAAAGTAATCACTGCACCGTTGGACCCGGGAATGCATCTTTTGGCTGCTAGCTTTTCTTTCTCACTAAGAACACCTCCTTCTGGCGGATTGTATACTCGAAGTAACTGCGAACGCCAGATATGAGCTTCTCGTTCATCGACTATTGGGATACAATATTAGCAGCTTTACAGAGAATTGGGAGAGGAAGTGGGATTCCTTACGATTTATCAGCTCTCCATAGATCCTGTTTAGGGTCTCATTCACAAGAGGAGTTCCGTCAACTGAACAATCTTGGTCATCCAAACCAGTGCTCTGGCCAAGGAAATAGAAGGGATCATCGAAGATCTGAGTGTAGACATCATGAGCTATCAGGGCGTTTACCAGGATCGAAGGTAGTCTGCGTTCCATTTTCCCGGTTCGTAGCGTTGCCGGGATACTTCCATTCTCACTAAGCGTCACCACCTTGCTTAAATTGCATAGAAACTCGTCCTTTTCTTCCTCACTCATTTTCAATGCTTGCAGGGTGCTTATGGAGTCCAAAGCATACTCCTTACTCCAGTCCCGGAGTTGGCGTTGGAATAAAGCGAGGTCATCCCGGATATCTCTGTCAGGCTGGGAAGCCCATTTTCCCTGGCCGATTTCTCCAAATGCCCTCTCCTGCGTGCGGCGGATTAAACCATTGAGCTCACGTATTTTCCCACGGAGATGGAAGTTTTCATCTTTTGTGAATGCGTTTCCTTCCTGAAGCTCCGTAATGACTTGGCGCTGGCGTCCAATTTCTGACCGTAATTGATGAATCTCCTGTTCCATCGCCTGCTCGCGAGACTTGTTCGAGCGTCGAGACGAAAACCACGCGCCCCCCATCGAGGAGGGCTCGGCCTCGCAGCAAACGTGGGTGACTCTAATGCCACGGTCATAAGGGTGTCCATCTGGGATTCCGTGTGGTTGCGGCCTATCGGTTGGAACACCTCCGCGTCTATCTGGGTCCGTTGGCTCCCCATTGTGCGGCTGGTCATCGGCCTTTGGGGGAGGTTTCGGAGCAGGTTCGGGCTCAGGTTGCACTTTGCCATTCTCCTGCTGGCGAGGTTTTATCTCTACTATTGTTGGGTCATTGAGTCTACCCCCCGAGGACCCTGGCCGGCCTGCTTGGGGTTCAGTCATGCCTGGTTCTTTTGATGATTTTGCAGCCATGCGCTATACAGAACCATTAGCATTTGAAGCATCCAGCATCAAGCATCAAGCATTATTACGAGTGTCGGAAAGAAAACTATGAACCAAAAATCAATAGCACAAGGGACGATGTTAACCTCTCTGTAACTCATAGGGTATCCAAGCCTTAGTTCAAATTCATAAGTAGTTGAATACCGATGCCTCGAGGATCTGGAGTTCCGACGTGAAGACTTACCCATCACCGTACCAGTAAAACATTGAAAAAACGAAGTGTATTCACCAAAGGGCAGGCAGCGCAAACCGAGATAAGGAGATATTGGTCAACAAGTATTAATAGACCTTTCGTTCACTGTCCCCCGCCACAGCCAGCCGGCCAACTAAGTTTGGAGAGGACCAGGAAATCTCCTGCAGAGGTGGTTTGCGCTTTCGAGTGTGATAGATATATCAAGCTCTTTGGACAAGGCTGGCTGTGCAGACTTGACAGCGCGCCTTGCTTCCCCGCAAGACGGCTGCATGACCATTGGCAAAAAATGGAGGGCCAAATCACAGCGATAGTTATCTTTTCGGGCCCATTTGCACCGTCTTTCGAGTGTAGTCTGCATGGTTGCTTTTATCGATTTTTGCTGTGCTGCGGTCTCGTTTCGCTCTTGCCGTGGCTGTGATTGGCGGGATCTTAACGAAGTCGGTTGTCAAGATGTTCGTGCAGCAGCTGCATGATGCAAGGCGCCCAAGCCCGTTATCACAGCCTTGTCAGCTGCCCCTCGGCCTTGCGGATTCCTAGACGAGAGATAGGCCTGGGAGTAGCTAGAAGGCTGTGTTTGGCCCCCTGTCTGTGTGTAGTGGCCAACCAAGGTTTTAAACCCCCTTCTTTTCCTGTGTAAAGAAATGAGCAGACGAGACCAAACAAGCTATCCTGAGCCGCTGAGATATATTAAGATATATATTACAATCTTCAAAATCTGCATTTGTTGGACACCTATATACCCGCGCCTACACCGTTGACTTGAGGCTCGGTGGAAGATATCCTGCCCAATGAAAGATAACGATGCCCTAGACACAGGCTCTCGCCACAAGATCATTGTGGGAGTAGACTATGGAACCACATTTTCAGGTTTGAAAATCCCAAGCAGTAGCATGCTGGGGGACAAAGTATCTAACAAGTTTGCTATATAGGTGTCAGTTGGGCAGAGTCCACAAAGACCAGGTTGGAAGATATCAATGTCATCAACACTTGGCCAGGGCATCGGGATTCAACATGGAAGGTCCCATCGAGAATAGCCTATGCACAAGAGAATAAAAACAAGATACCCGCAGATCAATGGGGATTCCAGGTTTCTCCAAACTTGATGTGTTACTCCTGGACCAAGCTGTTGCTGGACAAGAGCGCACAGCTGACCGGCTATGATGATCCATCGTTGAAGGATCTATTTGGGTCAGGCCTGATGAGCCTGCCAAAGGGAAAAAGTGCACAATGCGTGATCGAAGATTACTTCCGGGAGTTGTATGTCTACCTTATTCACCAGCTGGAGAAAAAGATGGGAGCCGGTGTTTTCAATGCCACCCCAATGGAGATATATTTGACCATGCCTGCGATTTGGTCCGACCAAGCCCAGCTAGCCACTCGGAAAGCTGCAGAAGCCGCAGGGTTCGGGTCACGGCCATACGACTCTATCTTCATGATCAAGGAGCCCGAAGCTGCAGCACTTTCGGCAATAAAACCGCACCTGGGGCCCGACGCAATTGACCCAGTTCAGGTATGCAATCTTTTATCTCATGGTGGCTTATGTATTAGCTAACTCAGGCCTTAGCCAGGCGAGGGTATTCTAATATGTGACTGTGGAGGTGGAACGGTTGACATCACAACCTATATAGTTCTAAAATCAGAACCAAGGTTGGAGTTTGAAGAGCTCTGTGTTGGCATAGGTATTTCCTCCTGTCTTCGGTGGAAGCTGACTTTTTTGTTGCTAATCAAATCGCCCTACTCAATCCAGGAGGAAAATGCGGGTCAACGTACATCGATCGGAATTTCAACCAGTGGATGCAAGAGACGTTTGGAGAAGAATATACCTCAGTGCCGATGAGATTACGAGGGCCAGGTAGTAGATTTATGAATTCCTTTGAGAGTGCGAAGCGGAATTTCGGAGGTCCCAACGATGATCGAGGAGTGGAAGTTGGACCTATCCGGATGGATATCGGACCAAGCGTCCACTATGACGATGAGGAACTGGTGGTAAAGCTTTCCAAGTACGATATGCAGCGGCTCTTTGATCCCGTCGTAAAGGAAGTCATATCTCTGGTAAAGTCACAGGTAAAGGCTACTGAGAAGAAGAAAAAGAGAATCGACGTGAGTTCCCTTACCTAGCGCAGCCCCTTCAAAAAAGCAGTAGCTAACGGCTTATAGCGACTGATACTTGTTGGAGGGTTTGGGGATTCGGATTATCTCAACACCAAGCTAGGCGAATGGTGCAAAGGAAAAAATATCGGCTCTGTAACATGCCCGCCAGACTGGTAAGTGGCCATGAGTGATGAATTTTCCCGTCATACACAATAGCTAACAGCCAATAGTCAGGCTGCCATTGTCAAGGGTGCCTGTCTGCGTGGTCTAGAAGGGCTGAAGCCTATCATCACTCATAGTAGAGCACACTATGGCTGGTCCTGGGGAAAACGGTTCAGGAAAGGCATCGACCCCGAAGCAAATTCGTACACTGATCCACTCACTGGTGAAAAGATGTGTAGCGGAAGAATGGAATGGGTTATCCCCAAGGTAAGCAAGCAAAAACGGATCTTATTCCGAGCAAGAAAGAAAGGCTGACTCCTGGTCGTGAAGGGGAAACGACTGGACGAAAACTTCAAGATGAAGGCCGACATCCAGAGTACGTTCAAGCTCGGCCAGCCGTTGAATGAGAACATCACTATGTTCTCCTGCAACATGGACGAGGCGCCGGAGAGGGAAGACCACCACCGTGTCGTTAAAGTAGGGGAGATATCCCCAGCCTTTTCGACGTCCACATTCAACGACTTCCAGACACGCAAGAGCACCTCGGACGGGCAGACGTACCACCGCTTCAACTACACGATAGAGGTGAACTTCCGGTCCAAGGGGGGTATCCTGAGCTTTGCAGCAACGTCAGAAGGGAAAGTAATTGCAGACGCGGCTCTGGGGCTGCTGGAGGACTGATGGCATGACATTGCATGGCTGGTTTATGGTAGCAGCAGTGATGCTGTTGATATTGGTCGAGGCTGAAGCCCGTTGGACGGCCACCGAGATAATCCCGTAATGTACCTATTCTTTATATCTGTACAAGAAGACATTCCAAAGGCCATTGATCGATCTCTCGTCTCGTCTCCATGGTCCGTATCGTCGTCTCGCTGTGTCTGCCTTGGGGCTGTTTCTGTGGCCTCGACTGCCGCAGCCGCTCTGGTTCAAGCCAGGCGGAAGCCTGGCAAAAGAAAGCCAGCGGGAGGCCGTCTTGCGAATATCATCGCCATCCAAGGACCGCTTCTGTCCTCTCTCTTTTCTTCTTCTTCTCCCTTCTATTCCCCCTTTCTCTCGGCCTCAGCATGAGTTGATGTGCTGTCTCCACTAGTGAAGCAGTGAAAGAAGAAAATCCCCAGTAATAAAATTAAACGTCGCAGTTCTTAGCAGCAACAACCAACAACCAACAACCTGCCTCGCTCTTTTTTCTTCCTCGTCCTAAGCCATTTGCTGGCAAAACTCGCATCTTCGCCGTCGAGCGCACTCGTTTAAGCTGTCTGCGGCAGACTGCTTCTGCTCGGAAGTAGCCTGCTTCTCGTTTTCTTTCGCCTGACCGCACAAGCTGGCCTCGGAGGCCTTTTTCGCTGGTCCCTGGATCCCCCCGCTAACTAACTACCCAACAACCCGACCGAAGCCCTGATCAACCACAGATCGAACGCCGGGCAGATCGGCCTCGAAGGAGATCCTGAGTACGGTGCAAGAAGATCCGGCAGTTGACATGGCATCTCCTGATAGCTTGCGACAGAAGAATGGTGTTCTAGAAGGTCTGCATCTGCCATACTACTTTTCCGCCCCCATCAGCCCCCTTTTCTCCTTCAGTTCGTGGGAGTGCAAGGCCGGCGCCTCAGGCGACCGACCAGCAGTTGGAGCCATTGCATAAATGACAGGAGGAGTCTGTTACTGTAGCAATTACTGCTCTGGTGTTGTGTCCTAGAGTTTTGAAGCTTGCTGTATAGGTAGTTATTGACGCCTACTTTTCAATAGACAACACAGCCGAACAATCACCACAACATCAATCAAAAGAAAAAGTCGACCCTGACACGGGCGATTACTCTGAAGGTACGAGGAGTTCCGCTCTACCTAGTGATCCCTCCGAGCGATCTACAGAATTCACCCGCGAGAAAGTGTGTTCTGACTCCCATAAAGACGGCGGCGGTGAACGGCCTGTCCGCCAGAAGCTAAAGGAGACTTCTATTGCCGGAACAGGAACTACAAACCCGGACCAAGAATCCGAATACTCGAATATGGGCGAGGAGAACGGCGAGCCGCTAAAGGACAACAAGACCGATACCAACACAAGCGAGCGTGGACGATTGAAGAAGAAGCGATCCCTTGACGACCTGATGAACGAGGACGGACAGCCAGGTCACTACGATGAAAGTGGCCATAGAAGAAAGCGTTCTAGAGATTCGAAGATGGAAACTACACCTGAACGGGAAGCGGAGCCACAAGCAGATACTGCTGGGCTGGAAAAGGTAAAGAGCCCAAAGAAGAAACGAAGCAGAGACCAATTCGACAAGGACCTGGATTCAAAGGCAGAGGAAGAAAATGTGAAAGAAAAGGATGATGCTGCCGCCGATCCTTCCAAAGATAATGCCGATTTGGAAAGCTTAGGAGCTTCACCTAACAACCGTGCGGACAAGGGCGAACCAGAGAAAAAGCGTCATCGTGATAATTCGCAGGATCGACATACCGAGGAGCCAAAGAACGCGACTGCTGCTTCAAAGGTATGTCTCGAGATGGATGGCTGTTAAGTAACGTTCTATGCAAATCCTTACATTTCAATCTTATAGTCCACACTCCCGAATCCTTTCACCAACACTTCCGCAACTTCTCCATTCGGAACACTCAATGCCTCGAGGCAGAGCCCTACAAACACAGGCGACCAGTCAACCAAGGAACAGAGTACCAATCCCTCTGCCTTTGCAGCCTCGACGTTAGCTGCATTTTCAGGGTCGGAAACCTCTCCCTTTGGTACAATTGGAGGCGGCTCGTCCATCTTTAAGAGTAAGCCTAGCAGCAAAGGTGAAGGCGATGGCAAATCTAGCTCCATTGGGTCCGGGGCATCCCCGTTTGCAGTAACCTCGGGCCCTTCGCCTTTTGGCGCGTCCTTTAGTGGAAGTGCCTTTGCAAAGAGTTCATTCGCAAGCGGGTTTGCTGCGGCAGCACCAAAGCCCGGTGAGAGGCTGACTAGCTTTGCATCTCCTAAGCCAACAAATTTCGGATCTACGGCTTCTAAGCCAAAAGCATTTGGCTCAAAAGCAGAAAATAAGGAAGATGATGACGATGAAGCGGAAGATGATGATGAGGCTACTGAGGAGAAGGGAGAAACTTTCCAAGGCCTCGAAGAAGAGAAGGAAGATACCCGGTTCTTTAAACAAGAGAGTAAGTCACTCTCCCATACGAAGAGGTATTTCCCGTAGCCACCTGCTAACAACCCTTTTTTTAATCTACAGCCGAGACTGGAGAAGAAGGTGAAGAGACCCATCTTACTGTCCGAGGCAAGCTTTTCCACTTTACTGGCAGTGAATGGAAAGAGCGTGGCGTGGGCACTTTCAAGCTCAACGCAAAGAAATCAACCGAAGCTGCCGCCGGAGATGAGGAAGAAGGCGGAGCTGCTGCTACCAAGCCGTCGAGAAGATCTGCCCGGTTTATCATGCGTACGGATGGTGTATTCCGACTCATCCTCAACATTCCGCTATATAAAGGGATGAAAGTAGGGGACCCAGAGGGTAAGGAGCCGACGGGAAAACATGTACAGATATCTGGAATTGAGGACGGACGAACAGTGCCTCTCTTACTCAGGGTATGTTAAGCAACTTTAACTTTTATCTCATCCCTCGTTAAGCTATCTCCTTGAACAAGAAGCTGACGTCTCTACCCTCGACCAGACGTCTAATGCCGACGCTGCGAAGGACCTCCATGCTGCAGCCCAGGAGTTTCTCTCCGAAATGTGACCGGGGTAAATAATGAAAGAGAGAAACAAGATAGAGTGCATGGCTGGTTCTAAATCACTCGTTTTAATTTTCCTTGATTGTCATGTAGCAAAGACTCTCTTTTTCTCCTTGATGCAAAAAGAAACAGATAAAAAGAATATAATTAATGACCACCTTGTCTATCTTCTTGTCTGTCCTCCACTTCATATAAAAATGCATCATTCATATCTTCCCTGTTAATGTCATCCTAGAATGTGTAATTCATAGGATACGGGAGACTCCTAGTTCTGAAGTAAGCGAGCAGTTATCCAGTCCACCGCCTCTGCTGAGTCAAACTAGATTCCCAGCGAGCCGTGGGCGTCAATGTTATTTGTCCTGTTGCGGAGCCATGTCAATTCTGTTATCCGTACCCTCTAGTTATGATATAACTTCTTCCATTATTCGCGCAAAGTTCGCCTTCCCATTTCTAGGTCAGTCAGAATTCCATGCACTGCTACCCCGAACCTATGCGACGGCTTTGGTTGTGTCGGCTCTAAGGAGAACTGACCGTGTGCGTTCTCATCACGTTCATCGCCTTCCACGCCAAGAGCATCAGAGAAGGGGGCTAGTAGTTGTTTTGACATGAAATTGTGACTTCACGATAAAGCCGTTGAGAACTTTCTTCGTAACAAGAAGGGCATGACTCCATAGTCTCAGGCGAATAAACGTGAGTTATTTCCAGAGTTTTCGGCAGCCCCGGTTTGCATTCCAATAGGGTTGTAACTACAAGACTTTTCTAGTAATGATTCGAGCATTAAACTTGTAAGCGAACAGAAGCTTCTCCTCAATTGATAGATCAAAACAATCAAACTATTCGTGTGTTAGAGTTGGAATTCTATACTTATCCATGAATAATTAACATACAGGTTGGGGAGGAATATATTGTGACCTTTATAAATAGATTTTCGAGGCTAGCCGTCCCATTTGACCATAACTATCGCAGCTATTAAAAAGAGAATGCTGATGCTAGATTATTCAACTGCTAGGACTCATTTCCACTAATACCTGTATACTACAGTAGGAGGAACAAGTAGGATCAGCATTGCGGGTAAACAGCCAGGATTAAGGTGGGCTCTTTAGGGGTTGGACTTCGATTCACTCGGTTAAACGTTGAAATAAGGCCGGTTCTTTCCTTGGCGTGCGGCTCAGGGCCCACGCCACTCGAGTTAGTCCACGAACTGACTACCTGGTAAGTTAACGAAAGTTTAAAGTAGTTATCCAATTGAAATAACGTAGTAGGGACAACTAACTAGATATATTATTACGGTGTGGCGCACTTGCAGGGAGGTGTGTGCAGGTGAAGGCAACGAGTAGTTACGCTCTTCCTTGACCTGTGAATAAGAGACCTGCGTTATGCTAGGTAACCGAATTTTATCTTAAAGTAAGTAGATATCAACAAAAATTATTGTCGTCACATATCTATCTCCTAATATGTCATCCGGGTATACACAACTCCGAAGTTACACAATTCAAACATTATAATTTGATGAGTGAGCTGGAAAGTCATCGTTTACACTCACTTCCCCCAACTAGATCGATCTGTACTCTGATTCAACTAAACCATATATCAATCCTATAACTACGGAAGTGCGATTCTAGCTTCTACTTCCACTCAAGCAGCAATGCTACGACGTTTTATCCTGGGAGAAATAGGATGCCCGTGCCGTTTGTGCCTATACGAATTATGCATCCAGTTAGCAAATTGGTTAGACGGCTCCTTGGTAACCGAGCGGGTATAACTAACATACAACGCCAAAGTAGATACTGAGCCATAGTATATTGCTCGATCGAGCTACGGGGCCGAATTGCTGCCGGGAGTGATTTCGGCGTCGAATTCCGTTACTTGCCGGAGAAGACCCCTGTCAAAATTCTCAATTGAAAGGTTCTATCGAAATCCTCATCAGGAGGCCTGAAGCTCAAGAAAGATTAGAAAATGGGGCGAATTAGCTCTAGGACGGAGGGGAAGTAGTAATTCGAAACCCTACCGGAAAGGGAGGTTTGGTTCTTAGAATCAGGAAAAGTAATGTAGGGATGTGGCAAACGTCAGCTGTAGGATTCGAACCCACACACACCCTCATCTTATACGTAACAAGGCGTAAAGACTCTCAGCGTGATACCAGATGGTCGCCACAGACCATCAGCCAACAAAAAAGGAGGGTGGGTTGAACACATATAGACGCGATGACTCCGAGTCCGAAGGCTCGGTCAGACTATACGTCTGAAAAATATTATATATTAGGTCCGAAGCTCCATAAATGTCCAATGTGTTCATCCCGTTTTGTCATCGCATCCACGTAATCGATAGCGCATTAAATGCAGCTAGGGATCAGTGGTTCTCGATATAACTCGAGTATATCCCGCTAACGTCTGTTATACGGGTTTGAATTTTTTTACTGTTTAGATAGTTAGCGACTAATGGGCCAACGGCGGAAGGGCTCTCGGCAGAGTTTGTATGATTGGTCCGCGACCGCGGCGAGGCAATTTCTGGAAGATTGTTTCGTCGCGGTGGTTAGCGAGAGAGCTTTCGGCCCAATACTTGTAGTCAACGGGCAGCTTAATCCACCTGTTCAGGTATTCGGCTTTGTCCACTTCTTGGGGCTGCGTGGTACGTATCATACCCCAGCAGCCTATAATTGTGATGACCAGCTCGCTACCAATCCTTGACACATAGGATATGCCGTTGAAGAAGGCCTTATCTTCTCTAGACCCAAGGTAGCATGCGAAAATAGAGTCCGTCAGGTGAGAGATAAAGGTACATACCAATATCATGGTACGGGTTGCGGTGGTACTCCACCTCGAGTTGTAAGCAATAACTAATTGCAGCCCCATACTAAATAAACTTATAAGTTCCCCGAGCCAATAGGCCCCATTCCAGTCGCTGCTACTTGTTATAATTTCAAGTGCTGATTTCCTTAGAAAGGCGGCTAGAATTCGACCAATAATAGCCATAATCCAGAGGGCCCCGGGGTATTTTAGTTCACCACTTTCTCTGATATTGTCATAGAATAGTTTAGCAAATTGCTGCCTACACCTTGCCTTGTGGAATGCATAATTCCCGTTCCTCTCATCGCATGCAGTAATGTAGTCTTTCACCTCGTCCGAATCTAGCCATACTCTCAGGATCTCGACATCGCGTCTAACAACAGAAGGAATAAACATTAGTATAAGTGTGCTGTAAGTTAGGACTTAGAGAAACAAACCTGCTATACCCTGGAGCCATTTCGAAGTCTAGTCGAAAGGCCGTCAACTTGCTGGTTGTAAGGAGTAGGGTTGGATAATGTTGAAACGAAATTCGATTCAGTAATTTAGGACTATAGTTCTGAGAGACGCGATCCTGGAGAAGAAAGTCTTGAGAAGAAAAAGACTCGCGTCAGTTTCGAGCCACAGGTTTATGTGTCTCTCCATCGCGCTTAGTCACGTTTCTGCCCCATTACGGAAGGTGCGTATGGTGATATACAGCACCTTCAAGCCCAGCAGAGGACAGCTGGCTAGGTGCTAGAACAAGAAGAGGATAAAAAGGGTATCAAGACACTGCCATATTAATATATTCATTAGTTCATACTTTTAAGATATACACTAAGAGTAACGAGAATATCGAGGAAGGCCACCCGCCGCCGTATAATAGGCACAACTGGTGTCCTTCAAGCAGCGAATAAAACAGCCATAAGATCAAAAGGGTATCATAGTATACTGCATTGCAACGTTGAACTCAAAAGAAGACTGACGGCGCTTAATCTAACGCCGTCCCGTATCTATCCACGTGCCACTTTTTCATGGCAAGGGCAGTATCGACGGCGTGCTCTTCGGTGTCATACGTTGAGGCTATTGGGTAGGGGCTGCGGACGCTGATATACTCTCCGCTGGGGGAATAGCCCTTCAAGAAGGCAAACTCCTTAGCTACCTTGGTCCAATCTGACCACCTTTCGACCACTTTGTCGAAAGCTATTTCCCCCTCGGGGGTGAAATGCCTGGATTGGCAGAGCAGGGAATATGGTGATACCCTACCATGTTCATCGTATATGGCCTGCCTAAATTTTTTGACCACGGTAATGATGTCGGTACGATGAGGATACTGATAAGAAACTTCATCTTCAAAGAGATCGATGATGTACTCGATATGCCGTGCGCTGCTCCGAGCCCTTGCTTCTGCCTCACTTCTCATAATTTCGCGATCGGTATCTTCGGCCGAGGGAAAATTTTCCGAAATCCATTCACTAAGATATTTGAAGATACCGGCCATAGTCGCAGTTATACAAGATATGCTAATTACCAACGATGCCAGGAATAAGATACTGCAAAGATAGTCAACGGTGTATGTCTGGTTGATGGTCTATATTTCAAAGATACTAGGGTATCAGGGGAATAGAGCATGTAAATTCGTACGCACCAGCTGGGTAGTTACTAGACTGAGGGCTCATTCAACTGTTGTGTGTTTATAGAAATGCAGAATTAGAGATAACGGAGTTCGAAGGAAGTTACAAACTACGTCATTCGGCAGAAGCCGATTGGCGCTAACGAGCAACTTCACGTGACCTGACTAATGAAACTAATTTACCATCCTTATCATTCTTTAAAAAAAACAACCACGTGTATTTCACTTTACTATACTTATATAAATATTGAGGGCGACTAGTTGTTTCCCTAAATATACTTAACAAAACACTAAGGAACCTCTATACTATGCACAAACCATTCTCTTTGTATAGTCTAAAGAAATTTAGATTAAGAAGGGAGGAGGGACACAAGGATATGGAGACAGTAGAAAGGGAGCATTTTTCAAAGAAACATCTTTATTAAATTATAATAATTCCAATTTACTACCTGCTTATCTCGGATTTACTGCCTGGTACCTTTTATAGATACCCCTGAGAAGAATGATGGTACATAGGATTATACCCGTAATTACAAGTGGACAAGTCCGATGGTTGGCATTACACTGGCTGTATAAACAGATAGGCGGCATACAGAACATAGAATACCCATCAGCTCGCTTACAAAGGTAAGCAGGACATATATTATCTTAGGTAGTTCGAGAGGACAGGACAGGCCTAAAGGGGTTAGCGCCAGCCCTAGCCCCCTCCCACCACACTCTCCAGCTCTTGCTTCTTTTGTTTTCTTTTCTTTCCTCTCTTTCTTTCTCTTTTTCCTCTCCTTGTCCGAACAGTTCAGATTCGAGTAAGTACCTAACTTTGTATAGGCTCTTAAACGCGTGCAGAAAGCTTTGACTGACCCATTACTATCCACTCATCGCGTATACAGAGACTATCGACAATATGGTAAGTGTTTCTTCTTTTGTTTTTCTTATCTCTCTTTTATGGGAATAACAAGTATGATTGCATGAATGCGGCTAATATACGATTGACATAGACGTTCAAAGCTAAGAACGTTACGATTTACAACTACCATGCCAACGGGCATGGTCACGGCCGTGGGGGAGCGAGACGGGGGAGAGGAAGAGGAGGAGGGAGAGGGGGTGGTGGGGGACGCGGGGGGCGTGGCGGAGGGTTTCTTGAGGGCGGGCCAAGGTCGGCGGAGGAGGAGGAGAGGAGGAAGGAGGCTGAGAAGCTTCGGCTTCGAGGTCTTTCGCGGGAAGAGAAGGCGGCAGAGGCCGTTCGTCTCCGCAAGGGGATCGAGCTCGACAGGCTGCAAATCCTCTGGAAAGAGGAGAGGATTTCGATCCTTGAGGAAGGGATTGACGCGTCCGACGCCTGCAGGGAGTCGGACAGTTGGTGCTTTCTGGTGACCCTGCTCCTGAGCCTGCCAGCGCTTTTTCCGACTCCTCTCCTGTCTTGAATGATGGAGAGGCTGGTGGTGTTCCGGTGTGTGATATGGAAATGTGATGTGATGTTTTCCCTCTTTTTTCTCTTTTGTTATGGCGTTTGGGCATTTCTGCGTTTGGGCGTTCTTGTTTTACCTAGGCAAGACTTGCACCTCTACGCGGTGTCTAGGACCAGTAGCCAGTTGTCTGGTGAAGCCAAGCAAGTCACCAAGTCGTAAAGAAATACCTTTTATATCCGATGGGCTTCCAGTTAGCAGAAAGCTGTAGGCATTCACTTAGGCCTCGGGATATCATCCCCAGGCTGTTTGACTGGATATATTCCAGGCAGCGGGCTGCCACCCAAGTTAATTTATCTACTAGGATACCAAACACCTTTCTGCCTTGCTAGGATTTTCAAAGGTTGAAAGCCAGTTATATTATCCATTTTCTGGATGGTATTTTTCTTCTCGGCTAGTTGAATGACCTGGGCACTAGAATAAAAGAAGATGAAGAAGGGGTATCAAGACACTGCCATTTTAATATATTCACCAGTTCGTACCTTTAAAATATATACTAAAAATAGCGAGAATATTGAGGAAGGCCACCCGCAACTATATAATAGATATTCAAAGTTATAAGTTTCTATAATATAGAACTACAGATCAACACCACATTCTATACCGATAAAATACCCCAGATAGAACGAGGAGGAGAGGAGAGCCTAGAGAATGGCTCTAATTGAAGAAACCATGGAAATTGACCCCGTGGTGGTGGTGGTGGTGGTGGTGGAGGAGGAGGAGGATGGTAGAAGCAGAGCGAAAACTCTGCAACCACAGGAACTTCCCCCCAACAGAGGAAAAGATAATAGGAAGAAGGAACATGAAACCTACTTAGCAGGATTTGAGCTTATTGAGCATGGATACCGTCACCTAGTAGATAAGAGAGGTGAGTGTGCGTCTCTAGCCAAGTGGTGGCTAAAGCAGGGTATTCTAGAACAGTTTACCCTGGCTAATTATCTTATAGGTGATAGTATCTAGGCTCTCTAGATATTAGGGTTATAGAAGGGTTAGGGAACTAGGAGAAGGTGTAGATAATTAGCTAGTTTAGTTAGATAAGCACCCGTATGGTTAGATAGTAACCGAACGGCGTAAAGAGATTTATTTAATTGTTTATTTATACAATAGATATAAATAGTGGCCTTTAAGCAGCGAATGAGATAGCTATAAGATTAAAGGATATTATAGCATACTGCATTGCAACGTGGCAGCGCTTAATCTAGTTAATGCAGTCCCGTAGTTATCTATCCACGTGCCACTTTTGCATGGCAAGGGCAGTATTTACGGCGTGCTCCTCAATATCATACGTTAAGGCTAGTTATTGGGTAGGCGCTACGGACACTAAAACGCTCTCCGCTGAGGGAATAGCCGCAGTTGTACAAGATATGCTAATTATCAAAATTACCAGAAATAAGATACTGTAAAGATAGTCAACGTTTGAAGGAAGTTGCAAACTGACGTTATTCAGTAGAAGCCGATCGGCACTAGTTAACTCGGTACCTAGGAGGTAGTTAGTTAGTTAGTAACTTCACGTGATCCAATTAATTTACCAACATAGTTCCTGGGCAAGCTTCTATTATTGGCCCGACAAAGGAGAACTTTTACTTAAGATCTCGATCTCATCCAGATGCATGTCAATTTCCACATTTCTATTACCATGTCATTGTTATCCTGGAAAGAATGCCCGCTGCGAAGAAACACCGCCTTCTTCGACAGGAGAAGGAATAACCTACTCTGATATCAAAGATGAGGAAGTCAACATTCTCAACCAACTTCAATATTTCGAGAAGCAAACCCAGTTCATCGCCGGCCTTGCCAAAAGGGATGGCTGGATCACGAGTGTTGTTGCTTATCACCTAAACATTAACCCTTCGAGATATAATATAGCCGAATCAGCAGAATGGCTCAAGGGCAGCTTCAACATATGTATCCCAGTTGCTGTTTAAGGCTAGATAAAGGCCCAGCCTAAACATCGCGTTCTTCTTCGAGTGCCTCTTCCATTCAAACTTGGCGAAGCATTTAGGCCAGGTAACTCCGATGAAAAGATTAGATGTGAGGCCGGCACTTATGCATGGCTTTAGGAAAATCACCCTGGTATCCTTATTCCACAACTTTACGGATTCTCACTATCGTCTGGTGAATCAGTAAGTCTCCCTACTCTATGTCATATAGTAGAATTAGCTAATAAATAGTCTTAGTTCACTTAGGGGATTTACCACTCCTTACTAGACTATATCACCGTGTATATCGCCAAATACTCTCATGGATCAACAGATTTATATGGTCTGATCATGCGATTCTATCTCAATACGTCCCCCATCCTATTGCAATCCCGCCAGACCTCGGATATATTCTAATAGAGTGTATCGAGCTAAACCGAGGAAGGATGCTCTCAGATACTTGGGCCAACTATTTAAACAATATAACTCTGAGGACTACATTATTTCAGGGCCTTGCTTGTATAATGCTGAGCCTTGCCCGTGTCCCTTTACCTAAAATCGGATCATTTGTTATAGATAAAAACGGCTTTATCTTACTTTCTAATCGGCCATTAACTCCCGAAATTCAACAACTAGAGAATGATGAAATCCCTATAAATATATACTGTGATTATACCTACTTAACTATAGATTCTTATATTACTGATATTGTAGGTATTCACAATAACCGTTTACGCTATCAACTAAATGCTATTAATGATGGGTCAGATTTTATTTAGTAAGCGACAGTCTTAATAGGAACTCGTGTTTCAATCCCTCTTTTTTTCTGACGAGACTTATGCCGGGGTCTATTTATATTCTCGTTAACTGACCTTTATCAGAGTAATATATTTGTTGATGAGAAGTGGAATATTACTTCACTTGTGGGTCTTGAATAGGGTTGCGCTCTACTAATTGAGATGATTCATCCGCCTTATTGGCTTACAGGCGATTTCGTTAATACTATTAAGGAAGATAAATACAAAAGGTTATGGACAGAATTTATATAAATCTTAGCCTAGGAAGAATTTGATACTAAACGGCCACCAATTTATCAACGATAATGACAAGAGGATGGGAAAATCCTCTTGCTATTTTCCGCCTATTCACTGATAGGATTTAAACAAAACTTATTAGGGAGGACATATATGAACAATACGAACAGGAATACAGTCTTATTATGGCATCACATTGGGCATTCGATATCACCGAGACTATCAATAAGAAGATGGAAGACCGAAGAGAATACGACAACAAACTTCGGCACGCCTTCGGTGAACCAGCATTATGCTAGTGACAGCCCTACTTCTGACTCGACCCTTGGGTCCCCATGGCCTCCTGATTTTCTGTGCGTCCCTCATTTCTGCTCAGAATGTTATACGCCATTTCACAGTTTATCTTCTTTCGTTTGTATTGGGAGCGCTTGCCAGAAGACATCATAGCATTTGCCGTGGCTGGAGATACCATAACCCAATAAGATGCTTCCCCGAATTAGGGCTCCTCCTTTCCCTTTCCCTTGTCCTTTCCTGCGTTATCGGCCATTGATGTTGGAACGATAAGGGGTGACAAGTGATAATGCTATTTCTGTTAACTCAGCTATAGAAAGGGGGTTGACATAAGAGCCTAACCTGTACCACAGATTTCTTAGCGTTTTTGTTTGTGGATAGATCAAGTTTCACCTTCGGATTGTATATTGTTTTCCTTGTGTTTGCTTGTCTCTTTCTTAGAGGTTTGGGTAGGTGAGTATGAAGAAAGAAGAGAAAGATGGAGAGGGCGTGAAGAAGGTAGAAATTAGAGATTAGAAAGGAAAGGAGAAGCGCTTCCCACCCCTAGGGTAGGGAGACGGGATGGCTGTCTCATCGTGTAAATCTGACAGTAGTTGAAGCGCTTGTATACTCTTTCTATTAATGCGTTATAACTTCGTGAATTCTCATGAAGGCATGAGAAGTACCACGAATTCCCATGATTTCCTGTGCCTAAAAGCAGCCATAAAGCCTAGCTAGATTGAGTAGTTGATGCATTCCAGGGCAATTAGTTTAGTGGTATAACGTCCGTTTTGCATACGGAAGGTCGTGATTTCGATTATCACATTGTCCAGGTTATAATTTTGCAAGTTTTTTTTTCTCTTCCGCGGAATATGTGATCTACAGCAGATAAAATAGTTGGAGTAAATTTACGAAGACCCTTCTCTTTGTTTTCCCGGTTCTTTTTGCGTGGTAATTGCTGGCCGGGTCGAGGAGCAAATGTCACGTGATGATGCGTTTTTATCGCGGCTACGTCGGAAGAATGAGGAAAAGTAAGATGAAGAACAAGTGATACCATGTTGGGAAATGGAAAACCCGCCGACTGTGCACATGTTAATGGCTTGAATGATTCAAGCTCATGGGATTGTGGCTGAATATCCATAGCTTTTAAGAACCATGGAAAACCAGAGGAAGAGGAAGCGAGAGGGTGATGATGGTAGAGACAAACAGGATTCAACCCCGGTTGTCATTGGTTATGATGGTATTGATAAAGGGAACCTAGCGAAGAGCAGGCCGTCGGCTATGCCCTCACACTCTAGAATCGCCTCTTGCTCAGAACCTTCATCTGCAATACCCTGGCCTGAGGAGTTTAAAGCCCTGAGCAGGATTCATCGGGCGCTGAATGTCGTGTATACCTTCTGCTGCACTCGTCAGCATTACACCACGACGTTTAAGAAAATAAGAAGCTCTGTTGAGTCTCAAACTGGCGGCCGACCGCTTACTGTTGAAGATGTTGCCAGAGTAAGGTTTCTCATTCCACACTCTGTCAGGTTTGAACTTTCAGATACAGGTGTGACCAGTATTATGGGAGTGAAAGAGGTCAGGATAAAGAAAACCTCCGAGATATGGAACGACTGGGAGGTGGAGGGAATGGGTTTAAATGCTAAAGATGGCGAACGACCACCTCCTGATACTGAACTTCTTTTCGAATTTGTGGACGGAGACCTCAAGCCCGAGTCACAGCCAGGTGTAGGCCTAGGTGGTTACGAAGATATTAGAACGCCAGTCTATAGCCAAAAGAAAATGACTGCATTGATTGAGAAGAGGAACAAGAAATTTTCCGTCGCTATTGATACCTTTTTAGCCAGCTGTCGGGACGATAACGTGGACCCAGTGCAGCGCCTAGAAGCAGGAAAAGATTTATACATGCCTCTATCCCCCGATAGTGGATGCAACATACCCACCGCCGCAAAAATTCCAGCACAGATACCCAAGACAAGACAAAGCATTGCGGACATAATATCTGATATCAAAAGGGAGACCTGGTATTGTAATCAGATTGTAAATGGCGGGTATCGTATATTCGACGCTAAAATGCCAGCCTATGGAGATTTAAATTTCCTTCTTTCACAGAACCTGGTTAATGCACTGTACAACACTCGGGGGATTACACAGTTCTACTCTCATCAGGCAAAAGCCATAAATGACCTCCATGATGGCCACAATGTCATTGTTTCTACATCCACAAGTTCGGGGAAGTCCCTCATATACCAGGTGCCTATGCTTCACGAGCTTGAGGAAAATCCACACAGTAGAGGGATGTATATTTTTCCAACAAAGGCACTAGCGCAAGACCAACGACGAAGTATGCTTGACATGCTGCAGTACATGGAAGGCATGGAACATATTATGGTAGAAACATTTGATGGTGACACGCCAATCACAAGTCGCAATTCAATCCGTGAAGAGGCGAGAATTATCTTCACAAACCCTGACATACTCCATATGACTATTCTACCACACGAGTCGCTGTGGAGGACCTTTTTGAAAAATTTGAAGTACGTTGTTGTTGATGAGCTTCACGTCTACAATGGGCTATTCGGGACCCATGTTGCTCTCATCATGCGTCGCTTGAGAAGGATATGTGCTTCGATAGGGAATTCTGATATAAAATTTATATCATGCTCTGCAACTGTGGCAAATCCAGAAGAGCATATGAAGGCTATTTTCGGCGTCGACGAAGTGAAATTGACTGATATCGACGGATCGCCCTCAGGACGAAAGGAGTTCCTTTGCTGGCAGCCACCATACAAGGATCCTAATGATGCTAGCTCCGGCCGTGGAAGCAGTATTGATGAATCAGCTAAGATCTTTTGCCAACTTATTCTACGTGGAGTACGAGTCATTGCATTTTGTCGTATTCGCAAACAATGTGAATATCTGTTAAATACGGTCAAGAACGAATTCCGTACGCTTGATAGGGCAGATGTGTCTCGCTTCGTGATGGGCTACCGAGGAGGTTACAGTCCACAGGATAGACGGAAAATTGAACGCGAAATGTTTGAGGGCAAGTTGCTTGGAATTGTGGCAACAAATGCACTGGAGCTTGGTGTTGATATTGGATCGTTGGATGCAGTAATTACGCATGAATTTCCTCATTCAATATCCAATTTTAGACAACAAAGTGGGCGGGCAGGGAGGAGAAATAAAGACTCTCTGTCGATCTTGGTTGCTGGTCGGAGCGCAGCAGACCAACACTATATGAATAACCCCGACGATCTCTTCACAAAGCCCAATTGTGGGCTACTTGTTGATCTAGAGAATGAGCTTGTCCTTGAAGGTCATATTCAGTGTGCCGCCTTCGAAATGCCTATTCGCCCGGAGAACGACTCTGCATATTTCGGGTCACAGCTGGCGCACCTTGCAGCTACTCGGCTCATAAAGGACGATATGGGGTTCTATCATTGTCATGAAAGATTTAGACCTAACCCCTCAAAATTCGTTTCGATTAGAAGCATCGACGAGGGGAACTATGCCATCATAGACACCACCAACAACAGAAATATTGTTATTGAAGAGATTGAGGATGCTCGTGTTTTCTTCACTGTCTATGAGGGCGCCATATATTTTCATCAGGGAAACACCTACCTCGTGAAAGAGCTTAATACAATTAAACGGTTTGCAAGAGTGGTTCGTGTACATGTCGACTGGATCACCGAACAACGGGACTTTACAAATGTTGACCCTATTGAAACTGAGGCAATCAGGCGTATTAGCAGATTATCCGACTATAGGGCATTCTTTGGAAAAATTGCTATTCACACATTAGTATACGGATATTTCAAGAAAGACAAGAAGGGTCGAATACTTGACGCTGTGGCCCTTGATAATCCTCCTATTGACAAACTGAGCAAGGGTCTATGGTTGGATGTGCCAAAGACTGCATTAGAAATCCTCTCATCCCATAATTTGAATGCTGCAGCTGCTATACATGCAGCGGAGCATGCAATCATGTCACTTCTCCCAACATTCCTGATATCCTCGCCTGGAGACATTCGAACGGAGTGCAAAGTCGCAAAGAAAGAACTAGGGCCAAAACATCAGCAGGCAGCAGGAGGGTCTAACCGTGATCAAGATTCAAGGGCACGAAACCACTTCTTCCACCCCCTTACACCCCCCGCGCCCCGTCGCCAGAGACAGGCACGGCTTGTTTTCTACGATGCAAAAGGAGGTACATCTGGTTCTGGAATTACCTCCAAGGCCTTCGAATTTATAGATACCCTTCTTGTTCGTGCTAACTCCCGCATCGATACATGCGCATGCACAGCCGCTCAAGGTTGTGTAGAGTGCGTTTGCAATGAGCTTTGTCCTGAAATGAACCTTGTTATCAGCAAGGCAGGTGCTTCTGTGATCTTGAAATGTCTTCTTGGTCTAAAGGTTGATGTTGATTCTTTACCATGGGGAACAGAATTTGATCGAGGTTATGAACCTGGGACTGGAAGCGAGTTGGCGCAAGGTCTGGAGACCGTCATTGAAGCTGTTGAAGTTGCTGGAGGTTCTGGGAAAAAAATTAGGATATATGACCTTGATGAATAACGTTATTACCATTGGCTAAAGTAGGTATCCTTTAAAACATATTATGCCTATTACTCAAGCAATGTTGCCTTACTTTGGGCATCTCGTATGCAAGCACAAGCTGGGTGTTGTTGATACTAAATATCTTACGTAGCAACGACAGTCTACAGTTTGGATAAACGATCTGAACTCCTTTGCGGACATCGAGTCCTGGTTTCATACCGCACTACCCATTGTTTGATCTAGAAAACACCTAACATCAAAGATAAGTCTATAGGTACATCTCCCTAGATTCTCAGCCTATTTTACAGAAAATGTCCTTGAAGACACGTCAGCACGTTTTTTCCAAATTATCGACGCCAAATGTGGACGAGTTGGTTTTATCACACATACTTCCCTATACTGCCAAGTACAATTCCAAATCACAAAATGCAGTAGGTGATGCTGAGAACACAATGCACATAGAACATTCAACCCATATCTTTCAAGACCTGTAATATGGATAATTATTGATGTAATGCGGTGGAAGTGCATTAAAATGACCATGTATTTTGCAAATTGCAAAACTGTGCTCATGAAATGTGAGGTCCGTGGGGGGTCTGGCCCCGTAACATTAAGGCTGGGATGTATTATGTCCTTTAGGGGGGGGACTGTGGGGGTGATAGCCTTTGATGGATTCCACTATGCGCGCTTGGCGAGCTGCCCTGGCTGCTATCGTCGGAGCAAGTCATTCTACCGAAAATAGACCGGATATCCCTCACTGCCTCCCTGAAATTGTCTCTAGGATTCGTAGTACGTTCTGACGTCCATTCTCGGATCTCTCGAACTAATTTGGGATATCCTTCGCTGTTTGGCAGCCACCAGTCTGCAACTTCAGGGACTTTCCAGATATCTGCTACCCTCGCTCGAAATGCGGGAGGGTATATGTAACTATGTGAAATAACGGTTAGTAACCAGCTTAATCGCAGCAAGACAATAATTATAGAAAAGTATGGGGAGATTTGTATCTTAATTTTGCAGCTTACCCGTGTTGTTCCATCTCAGCAAGCCTTTTCCGACACCACATCCTATGTCGATCATCAGGCGGAATGTACAAGCAAATCAAGCCCAGTACATTATGAAACATTAGAGGGAACATTGAGGCCTTTTCGGGTAGCCTGTTTATCGTCTCAACCAGCTGGCATTGTTCCAATGCAAATTTCGACATTTCAGCTGGTTCCAGTGATTGTGTGATCAAACCGATTTGGCAGTTGTACATTAAGAGGCTGCTTCGGAGTTCCAGTTTAACTAAATCAACTTCACTAAACGGACTAGTATGGACAAGCCCCGGAACATAGGGATCGACAATGTCATTTATCCCCAACGGTATCTTCTCTGGATAACTCATGACCAGGTAATTTGGGTCATTGTATTCGCCGAGCTTTCGAATCATTTCTGTCATAGTCTCAGTGATCACTCTTCCTTCGGCGAGGAATTCCTCTTGGGAGATGAGGTTCTGGGAAACTTTGCCGAGGAGAGAGGCAAGATCCACTGCGCACCGCTTGTTGCAGGCACAAAAGGCGAAGAGCTCCTTGCTCAGAGAATTGGGATCGTCTGTAGCTTCCTGGTACGCTTTCTTCTCTGCTCTTATATACCATTCTCGGCCCAGGATTGTGGCATTACCGGCCATCAAACCAGCCATGACATCGTACCTCATGTTCCAATGGACGATGTGCATGCGGAATCTGTCATCTAAGACCTTGTCAGGTGAGTATAATTGAAGAATCATCTGGTGAGCTGCGTGATGATGGTCTATAAGATTGACCCAGTCTCCAACGTATTCCTAGATGCAACAATCAACGTACGGACCACTAACTGCCGTGATATTGGCTGGCGACATACCTCGAAAGTAGTTAGTTGAAGTATAGTGAGAATCGTAGCATCTTTGTGAGGTTGGTGACTTTTCAGAGAAAAAAGCAGCGATGAAACAGATTTGTTGTAGTATTGAAGAAAGGTATAGAGCCGGCCATTAGGATGCCGAATAGAATAATGATAGGCAGAAAATGCGACCACGGCATAAAGAAGAGGTTCGTATTCTAAGGCGTATTTCATCAGGTCTTCGCTAATGAATTTGGCAGCAACAGATTTCATCATGTAGTGTGTGTGTGTGATGTGCTGCGTATGGTATCCTAGAAAGAATTTTACATCGTCACTAAGACTAGGGGTATCTGCAATGCTAGATGCAGAGTCTGGGATATCGTCATGTGGATCCCAAAAAGTATCGGCATGGGCTGTAGGGCTGTGGGACCCTGTAGAATGCGCTGTCACATCACTGGCAGGGGATACACTAGCGTCTTGCGAGGTTGCCCAGGTATCCGAATTCACGGATTTCTGTTGATGGCTGGTATTGGCAGATCGACGAGTTCCGAGCTTTTTCCTGACAGTATTACTTGTACGTCGCTCCGCTGTGTGGTCTGGCGATTTTGCCTCTTGGGGATTTTTCGATGTAATTCGACTGGCATTTTGGTCCTTCTCGTTCTCTTCACCTTCGGGCTCGCTTTCGGCAATCACTGGGCAGGTCTCTTCCACTTTCACGCTATGTTTCTTTGCTGACTTTTGAACTGGTGGGGGATATACACATTCCCGTTTCCCCTTTCCACAACCTAAATATAAACTGTCAATACAACAAAATGGTAAGGAGTAGGAGAATATAACAGAGGAAAGGGATTAATAGACGTACGGTCACAGGTAGGACGCTTCTCATCACACTTTACGGCATCACCGTTAGCAGGATACAACTGATATTAAGGTTCAGGCGGAATTACCTTGACTCGACGGGCACGGCAGGTAAAGCAGCCGCTCCTCGTACGTTTATGCTTCTTCTGCTCAGGAATTGCGGGAGAAGCGGGAACAGACTGTCCATGGAAAGCTTCTTGAGGAGAAACAGGCTGGTTTGGCAGTGAATGTGGATGGTGCCAGTATGTCAATGGGTGTTGATATTGCCGTTGGTGACTCTGCAGTTCTGGCCCCCTGTACCAGTAGTTAGGCGTGAGCTTCACGTTCCCATGCCCTAGTGGCTGCAAGGGTTGCAGGGCGGCATTTGATTTTTTCGAGTGGTCATCTATCGGGTTGGGATCCATTTTGGTACGGTGCAAAATTGTGAATAGAGCTGTAGATGTTTTGAGAACAAGATATCCAGCCTATACAAGGTAGCACTCAAGCCGAACGCAGTGCATACGTCAATGAATATGGTGCAGAGACTAGTTCGGGATTGAGGAGTTCTGGATCTAGAATGGATCTGGTGTTAATATGAGAACGCGGAAGCATTATTGAGAACAAGGTCAAGGAGGAGCATGTGAATATATAAAGATAAGGGGGAAGCCCTAGTCCACAATTATAGCATGCGGCTTTGTCTTTCACAGCCGCTGATATAATGACTAGGAAAGGAAAAAGTAATCAACCCTTTACCCGGGCGTAATGATCAGGATCGTAATTGCGAGTACTTTTCCGAACCCCACACAAAGATCATCCAAGGATCACAGAAGATAAAGGTCAAGGGAAAATCCTTATAAAAAAACAAGGCTAAAATGCGACCTTTACCTGGCGTAAATGATGAGGCAGGATGCTAACCGTATTTTGTGCAAATTGTTGGGAACCTTGTACACCACGAGGGAAAGGAGCGGATATGGAACTTCGTATGGCTGGACGACTAGAGGTGCAGGAGGCAGCACATGGCTTCCATCTGCCAGGGTGGGCGCATGGGATGACGGGGAATGAGAGGGAACAAAAATGGTAGAAAAGCAAGGAGAAATGTATCACGGAAGTAGCTTCACTGCTGTCTTTTCGCAGCGGGAGGGGAAGGAGGAAAAAGCAAAGTCCCGAGGGTCCAGATTATACGAAACTGGTCAAGCTTGAAAAAAGAACGTTTGAGAGGGATTGAACGTATGACGATTGAAAGAGTGATCGATCGTAGGAAGACAACGGACTTACCACCACTCGCAAAGACAAAAAGGAAAGTATGGTCAGCCACAAGGGGTCGAGGCATGCGGGTTGCACGACTGATGATGGGGGCGGGATCTTTAACCAAGGAGTGGAACAGAGAGCGGGAGAGGAATGGTAATGATGGCGACAGTATTGGTAATAGAATGGGTTGCTTATACCTAGGTTCATGCCGGAGATCGCAAACACAGAGGGTCCACGTCAAGAGGCATAAATGCGGAGTCTGGCGTACGGAGTTCAGCAAGAAACGCCGCGCGCTGCTTTGAGGCAAAAAACTGGCAGGTACTCCGTATATATTATACTAAGAGCAGCCGTCAACGAATCAGAGGAGCGAAGAAAAACGAGCTGTGCTCTCCTCTTGTTCCTTGTCGACTTTCCGTCCGAATATGGCTTCGATAGATAGAGGTTTCAGCAGCAGTGGCAGCCCATAACTAAACGTAGTGTCCCTAGGTCGGCGTATTAGCCAGGGTCGTCGCATCATGTCTTTTTGATACTTACTCCGATGCTCGAAGAGGCTGCCGCTGTTCAGACCAAGAAGAGTTGTAAAAATAAGAAAGGGAGAAGTGACGGCCAGAAAATAAAAAGAAAAAGGAACGAGAAAAAGATGAGGAAACGAAGCAACCCACCTCTTCCATCACAAATCCTGACGAAAAAAGGTCATTCCACATAGGTGGAGCCTGGGAAAGGCCACATATAGGCCAGGAAAATTATTAATGATAAAACAAGTCAAGGATCCTGGTTCGAGGTCCTCGACGGGGAGATCATCTCCACGGGAGAGAAAGGGCAAAGATGGGTTTGCCGTTTGTTTTCTTTCTTTTTCTTCCCTCCACTCTCTCTCTTGTCTTGATCTTCGGTGCACTCATATTGATGGCTCCGAAGCCAACAGTAGTGCTGAGAGCTGAACGACCTCAGGTTTAGCCATGTGGGAAAAATAACGTATCTCGCTGCTCATTGGTTGAAGAGCTTCGGGCCCGAGATTCTTCATATCCGAGACTCTGCCTGTTGTGTAATGTGTATATGTACTCTGTAGTTATAGAAAGTACGGAAGAGTTACTCTGCAGTTTCGACTACTTGGCAGTGGAAAAATATCAGGTCGATATCTGTGAATTTCCAGCATGATTTGCAACAAGAGACGCACCCCACAGAGCTTGGCCAGCGAGAGAGTAAGGGCTTCGTTCGTCACTGCTAAATATATGCTTTTTCGTATCCCTGAGAAAAGATTTCGTGCATCTCTTTGCTAGGGTTGTTTCTTCTCGTCTCTCGGTCGAGGGATCAGGCTCCTATCAAGTATACACAACACAACCTTATTCCACGGCCTCCTTTCAAAAAGGGCTCCATATTACGTTCCTGTAAGACCGTTGCCGGAAGATCGGGACAGGGAATCAACTTATTCGCTGGGGTAGAATTGTTTATGCGCAGGCTAAAGCTCATCTTGACCTGTTTGATACTTAATGGGAAGGGGAGCCGCCTGGCCCTCACTTTTCCTCATGTCTGTCCCCTTCTTGCATCGCGCAGATGAGAGGACTTTGTGTTGGCTCGACTGAAGCTCGTATTCACGTCTCTTCTCGCCGCTAGCTTGTTTCCAGTGCCGCACCGTCGCCGTTGTGCGTGCCTGTCTGTGGTTTGTTTTGGCTGACGGTGGTTTGATTATCGAGGACGTCAAAAGACCCAAAACAGGAGAAGCGCGTCTTTCCCCAGACCGGAAGCTCCAGCCCACCGCCTTCTTATTCTGCCATTATCAAAAACGAAGGATTTCTCATTTTTCATTTCTTATTTTTCAGCATCGGGCTCATATTTTCGTCCAGCTTTGTGTCGGTCCCTGCTTCATCTTCAGCGTTCATTACCCACTGTTCCCACTGCCAGGGCCGGCTAGGCCAGAAATAGATAGTGTCTCCGAGTTGGCGCAGATCTTGAAAGGTTTCATCGGCCACGATCTCGTATCTCAGGGGATGCTGAGCGGATCCAGAACTTCGTCCAACTGAAAGCAGCTTTCTTCCTTTTCTACTGTCAACATTTATAGAAACACCAACAAGCCACGGCGTGCGTTCTTCATTGTTCCTCTCGGCTTGGTGGTACCCGGAAATCGCCGTCCAGTGACGCCAAAGCCATGGCACGGTCGACTAGTTTGGCCTCACAACCGAGCCCACTGCGACTTGAAGTCAACGGCCTTCTCGTATACCCTGCACCACTAGGTAATCGTCTGTAGTGTGACATCTAGAGACAAGAATTTAGGCGCTGCCTCGAAAGCAGGCATGTTGGATGGGATGACCTTGTCAGAAGAACGAACCTGTTCATAGGACGACCCTCTCTCGATCTAGACCTTATTCCATGCAAGAATCGTCATAATGACTGGATGATATAGTTATCCCATCCAGTGCTCTATCGGGTCTCAGCCGAAAGCCTATGGAAAGTAACAACGCTCACCCGCAGCTCGCGCCCCCAGCGATGGCTCATTCTAGAGGCCAATCTCAGAACCATCAAGAACTTAGTATAACCTAATATATCGGCCGTGAGAGATCTATCTACATAACTACTATAGACGCCGGACCTCGCGTCTATAGTCAAAAGGGCGTGTCTTTTCGTCCCTTTTTACCTTTTGTGACCGGAGTAACCCAGGAACTAACCCAGGCACCATTGAACTCTCACTCAAGAACGTTTTTAACTAGCCAGCATGAATAAATGAAATCATCTCAGAAAGCGAACTACCGCTACCTGTGACCATACAACGACCTTAATAGGTAAATGAAATCTTGATAAACTTTGGGCGTTGGACGATATAATAAAAGGGATCCTTAGGGGAAACACTGGCTAAAGGGAGCTTTAACTACTTTTTGTCCATGAATGAGCTATGTAGCAGTCTACTCAAGATGTTGACTGCTATGTTATCGACTTCTGGCTCTAGCTTATGAAATGTAGCATCTTCCCGCCAATAAGGAAAAAGCCCACCATACAGTACCAGGACTCATACGGATTGCGGACGCACACGGTAGTAACGCCACGGTCTCCTTGCCCCCAGCTGCTGGAATCAAATAATTATGCAAATGCGAAGCCACCTTCGTGCTGTACAATATATTCGACAAAGGAACAACTGCATGAGCCGTGTGCGACTTACCTACGAAATACTAGTGTTGTGGAGTATATACGTATTACACGGATCCTCGAATTCCCACCAAAACAGAAAACACCTTCGCCCCCTTGGGCCAAAAAAGGGGTAGGAGTGAGTCGAGAGAGCACTCCGTACTCGCTCTTAATATGCTGTGTAACCGGCTTCATATCCACCGAACGTTCCGTGTATATGCCATGCGGTACGGATCACGGAACAGTATGCTTCCATTAAACAGAAGAAGAAAAGAAGGATTATGCGGCTTTTCCGTAATAGAGGCGTGGTTCTGTTCTGTGCCTTCGCTCCAAACTACTGAGAGGGGATGGATGATAACTAGGAAAAAGCAACTAGGAAGAAAAGAAGCAAAGAACGTGGTCTTCGCAGCCCAGTTCCGAGTACGAGCGACTTGCAGGGGATGAACGAGTTGGAAGCTTCGGACGGAAAATATATGCAAGCTCTCGCTCACCCTGTCTGACTTGCTATAGCATCTCAGGACTTTGAGATTTCTGTTGGATAACTGTTGCAGTTAACTAGGTAACTAACTAACTAAACCAAACAAAAGCAAACAAAAGCAAACAAGATCATCCAAGATTTCTCGATTTGTTTAGAGCTACAGGTTTGGTCTCACAGATTGCCGTCACACCAACCAGGAGAGCTCGCTGGCATAGGTATCAGACCGGCTGTTGCGGACGAGGTTCCTTCGGAGGTCATACGGACTGCTTCGTACTCCCAAGGTGAATGGCTGGAAGTTTGAGGCCATCTTCTCCTAAAACTTCTAGATTTAGGAGGTGCTCAAGATTTTCAGAGCACACTTCACATCTCCACACCGTAGCATTTAGCGCCTGGTAGGCTCGTATATTCCTTTCCTCCTCTGTCTTTTATTAGTATGCACGGAGTACATATACATACTCTGTACATATGGCAGCCTTTGGTGATCCAAAGGGATCCGATCGTCCCGACTTGATTGCATTCAAAGGGCATACCTGGGTGTTCGTTAACTACTAGTTAGCTAACAACGAACTATTGCCAAGACAGCGTGGGTGATAAGCAACTAATTCCTTTTTACTCCATACTGTACTTACTATGGCCACAGGACCTCAGACGGTGACAGAGCGCCAGTGCGGCGCTTCAAAGAGTATGGGCTAAACCCTTCTCTGCCTGTTGTGTGCGATCAGCGCTGGTCGGGGAGTGATACGTCCGTTGGCGCTCTCGTGAGGGAATAACTGACTTCCTGGTCTGTGGTGGCTTGCATTAGTTAGCACTCTGCCAAAACACCCACGCTGTCGTTTCTAGCTGCTATCTCCGGAGAATTCTGGTCTCGAGATCCTTGTCAGTAGCTAAAAATAATAAGGTCTATGTAGTTCTATGTCGTACAGACTAAACTTGGGACCTTGCCAATCAAGTGCGACTACTGAGGGGGAAGTCATGCGTTGACTTTATGCTGCATTTTGGCCACAGCCTTTGAAGGATTAAGTAGTTGCAGAAGGCTACCTAGTTATGGTGGAAGCTTTGCCAAATTAACTTTGGTAGATATTTAGACTCCAGAGCACAGTATTAGTTACCTTATTAACTCGAATTGGTTATAGTATTAACTACTAACAGCATCAATACTCAACATTGGCATAAAGGACATCTATGATGTGTCTTATACAATTTATATCTCCTAAGCGTGCAAAAGAGAGCGTTTAACTTAAATATTACAAGGTTGTTTAATGGTTATACAAATCACAATTCTATCTGCAAAAGTTATTACTGATAGGTAACTAGTTTACTGAGCTATCTGAAGGATTTAAATCCGCCGACTAGCTGCCTTGCGTAACACACAATTATATTTCGCTGTAATTTTGTAGAAGACAGTGCAATTAAGTATACTTGGATACTTCCGTGCATTATAATTGCAAAAAAGTACTACGCCGTTCAATTTTAATATTACCAGCTGAGGACGGGACTCAGATTTCAGCATCCACAGCAGTACACACACTCGAAGCCTCGTGTAAAAGTTCAATGCCGTAAGACCTGGGTGTACAAATTGTAATCAAAGTTAACGCAGTTCGGCCGGAGTGATCGAAATGAATTCGTGCGAAAATCGCATGTAAATAAGAAAACATCCATCTTCTCGGGGAAAAGGCTGCGAGGGATATTCCAACAGATGAGCCGGCGAAGAGGTACTCCGTACTCATGGACCTCACCAAACTCCCGAATGCGGTAGCCTATTTCGATAAGTGGCTTACAAAACGGCCCGTTTAAATCATCTCGGTAATAAAGGCTCCCAAAGATAGTAAATTTCATGGCAGCCCAAGCCCTCAGATAGTCGCAAATTCGGAGTCAGATTTTCGTTTCAACTACTAGATCTAAAGAAGGCCGGATTCTCCCTAGTTGAACTTCAAAGTCTATACCCTGATTCTTCTAGCACCATACACCAGAATTCCTATGCCTCCTACTTACTGGCAACACACACTTTCCCTACAATACTAGCCCTCCACCAAAGCGGCCAACATACATATATAACCAAGCCCTCCCAGAGTACCCCTTGCAACCTATCCTTACTATATACACTAGCGGCCCTATAATCTCCGCCTACCCCGAGCTCCAATCATGTCGGCCCCTAAGTTTGCTTGAAATCGTCAGCTAGGCGAGAATCACAGGCGCAGACACGAGGGGCTGATCAGGGAATTGCATTTGAGGATGCGATAACTTGGCGCTTAGGGCTGTCTTGGGCAGGCGGCAGTTGAGTACTCGCGCTTGTCACCCATTCTGAAAGTGCCGGTTCCATCCACATAGATGTGATGGGTTCGAGGTCGACCATTGACTGGGGTGATTCGTGCGCTTATAATTAACGCGTTATCTGAGCGATTAAAGTGAGACCGGTGAACAGGGCTACTTCCATCATTTCGATGTCTATATCAAGCGTTCGTTAGTACTAAATCGGGGGAGAAATCAACGCGAATAGCTCATAAAATTTCGATCGTGTCGATTTCGCCAACTTTCTAAGGATGGAATTAGCAATATATCCTAGTTAACCAAAGGCTTCTCAACCCCAGGGTTTCAAGCGTACCTTAACGGCACCGTTATCAGCATAATGCTCGACAGCCAGCTTGTACTCTTCAGGGAGCGAGTGTCTGCTATACCCCACCCATCTTGCAAGCTGCTGGCGGGCAGCAGAAAAGGACCGAGTGAAAATTTTAGACATGGCCGTTCTGTTTGAGGTGAGCGGCTGGATATACTAGCAAGTCTAATAGGGACGTAGAAGAGTTATGTTAACTGAGTAGAAGGACAGTGATAGAGATACGAATGTAAAGAATGGTTGTATAATTTCATGATGACCGGGAAATCAGAGACCTTTATATATCTGGGGAATGCCCAAACCCCATGGCCTTTCCTTTCATCGCTATGAACTCCAGGTGTCAGGAGGAAGGTCTCGTTCAGCTAAATTTAGGTACGCAGGCGCGTAGCAGAAAAGAAGACATGCGATCGATAGCCAGTCATTCTCAGTGCTAACTATATGATATGAAACTTGAGAATACCAAGATGGAAAGCTGCGGTAGGCTTTCTGGGGGCCAGGCGGTTAAACGTTGAAGGTTTTCAATACCATACCGCCGTTGATTGTTGGTTTAAAGGCGTTTCGTGGATATAATCCATGCAAAAACTAGTTAATTTGTCAACTGTTAGTTATCTTCAGCCAAAGGTGTCTTTAGGAGCTATAATACAGACGTCCACATGCTTTAATAATTTGATAGGAAGCCTCATAGTAATGACTGCGGCGGTTGGGGTGAGGTGAATATGCATGTTGTCATGCACCAGCCCTGCTTGCCCCTCAGCGGCGCCTAAAAGAAAGTCAATGCCCCTGAGCTATATTTGGCTAGGGATCAACCTTAATAAGAAAATTGAGCAAGTTGTATGTGATCTAGCTACGGCCTGGGGCAACCTTGAAGTCCCGTCTCTCTCAACCTTCTCTCAATCTTGGTATCAAGCACCCTTGGTGTCGTTCTTTCATCCACGCCAAACCCAAGTATTGATTGTCTTTCTTTTTGAGGACTTTATTCACGAACACAGATCATGCTACAATCCCTCCTTCGCTCCATTCCCCGGCTGGGTAGGGCATGGCGACCGCTCGACTTCTCGAATCAGAACTTTGCACGGATACCAGCAACGCAGAAAATTGAAGAAGAGGCTATGCCAGGTTACGTTGCTTCTCGATACTATCCTGTTAAGATAGGGGAGGTTTTCAAAGACCAGTATCAGATTGTGGGAAAGCTTGGGTTTGGAGCCAGCTCGACTGTGTGGCTTGCGCGAGATATGAGGCGGGAAGACTTTGCTACTGATAGACATAGCTATTTATGCTAATCCGCCTCTGTCCCTGCATTTAGTTACCGCCGCTATGTTACTGTTAAGATTTTTATCAAATCTACATCTATGGGACAACAGTTGGATCAGGAGCTCCAGATGTATCAACGTATCGAGCATAGCTCAAAGAGTCACCCAGGACGTGGTGCAATTCGGTCATTACTAGACTCTTTCAATATTAATGGACCCGAAGATACACATCAATGCCTAGTGCATCCTCCATTATGGGAAAATTTATTAACATTTTTGTACCGCAACCCAATCCAGAGACTACCTTCGCCAGTCCTAGCATTTACACTCAAGCGCTTATTCCTGGCACTGGATTATTTACATACCGAATGCCAAATTATACATACTGGTATACTCCCTTTAGTCTACTCGTGTTGATATTTTTTACTATCTACTCACTAATATATCCCGTTAGACCTCAAGGCCGACAATATTATGTTTGGCATTGCCGACGATACAGTGTTTACTGATTTTATAGAGAGCGAGCTCCAATCTCCTTCCCCAAGGAAAGAGCTTGAAGGAAGAACAGTATATATGTCCCGGGAACTCCGAAGCCTCGAGAAATTGGTGCACCAATCCTTTGTGACTTTGGCTCCGCAATGCCCGGCGGTGTAGAGCATTTAGAAGATATCCAACCCCGATATCTATCGCGCTCCGGAAGTGATTCTAGAGGTCCCATGGACGTATAGCGTTGACATCTGGAATGTTGGGTGTATGGTAAGATAATATACCCGGCAAGGCTGGTTGCTGCAAATTTACTAGACACTTATTCAAAAACTTATCATGGCCTCATAGATTTGGAATATATTTGAAGGCGGGTCTCTGTTTAGCGGTCAAGACCCAGAGTCTCAATCATATCGGGGTCGAGCCCACCTTGCGGAGATGATACAGCTCCTCGGCCCTCCTCCTCCGGACTTTGTTGCCAAAGGCAACTTAAGTCATAAATTCTTTTCAAGGATGGTAAGGCAATACCACCTACAATCTCTGGTGAAGTGAGGCTTTGCTAAGTGCCCTTTATATTACAGGTGAATTCTGTGCGGATGTCGCTGTAGGAGATAGAATTCCGCTTGAGAAACGGGAGACAACCCTTGAAGGGCAGGACAAAGCTAGCTTCTTACGTTTGATGGAAAAGATGCTACAGTGGGACCCAGCTAAGCGTAGCTCTGCTAAGGAGCTTTTGGAGGACGAGTGGATTTGTAAGAACGCTGGTAGTACGTATCAATATCCTTCCACTTCTGACATTACTGTATTGCGCTGACCACAATATTACTTATACTCAGGTTAAGCCACTTCCTCTATCCGCTATGGCCGTAGGGGCCTCGGGTGCACGTTTTCATGAAGACAACCGGCCTCGATAGGCTTAACATCGCAAGTCATAAAGTTTATGGGCTTTTTCTGTTAAACTCTACATAAGATATTTATCACTTCTGTACATTTTTTGTAAGACTTGTATGATGTATAAAATGCAGAGGAAATCGCGCGGGAAAATAGACTTTAAGGACGTGGTCGGCTCTCTAAATTAAAATGGGGTCCGGCAGATCTAGCTTTTATATGAATCTATAGAGATACATAGAGTAAATAATATTAATGTCCTATATAAAATTAGTCTAATTCTTCTTGACTACGTCGATAAATTTATAAGCAGAGTCCTTAAAATTAGCTTTGATTGGACGTTAGGAGTTATTATTATTATTATTACTATCCAGATATATTTTCTAGTTATCTACTTATACCTAATAACTGATATAATACGGTGCAATATTGGTATATTAAGAGTAAGATAATAATAGAATATTAAATTGAGCTGATCTTAGGGAGAGGGAAAAATGTATAAAGGCACTAGTTCTTCAATAAATACTTATCTTATTATCTGCTAAAACCAACCCCGAGAAGGTCATATAAGTTGCGCCTGAAGGCCACCACCTATATCAGTACATTTTGTGACACCCCCCATTTACTCCGTACATATCATGGTTGGTCCAAAGGCCAATATAGCGGATGAGCCGGAGGTCATTTTTTCAATGTACTGTTAGGCTATTTGCAGGTGGTGGACGTGTATTTATTTATTGCCTTAAGTATGTTTAAGAGCTGGGTAACCAGCTCCTTGAATTGATACATTCCTTCGAGGAGCATCATAATCTGGGGTATAGCCACTTACGTCAACTGGTATCTTGGAGTGTGGTTAGTTCTGCACGAACCGGCTCTTTCTTCTTAATACCGGTTTCTGTTTCAACATGTTCTGTGTTGAGAACTTGCTTCGATACCAAGAGGCTTGCAAGCGCACCGATGGCTGCTAGGCATGAGGCTAGTATCCAGATATACCGAAGGCTAGATGCAAAGGCTCTTTTCACCACAATTTTTTGAGTAAGGTCCGAGATTTCCTTGATAACATCCACGTTGGCAGCGGCAGCATCACCAGCGAGTCGCTCAATAATCGCCTCTGGTAACCCCGCATCTTTCAATGCTGGGGTTCTCATTCTCATACCATTCTGGAAAATGACGCCTCCTAGCACGGTAGCCATGAAGGAGCCTATGTTCTGATGCAGGTTAAAAGTTGCAGTCGCAGTTGCGGTATCATCCTGAGATACCATAGCTTGTAAAGCGAGTAATGGGGGATCAAAAAGCATCCCTGCACTAATACCTGCAATTGTTTCTATCCCAGCAACTTCAGCAAGAAATGATCTTTCGCTAAAGTGGATATGTAGCCCAATGCCAAGTGCAAATAGAAGGGTTCCCACTCGAATAATTTCTATATATCGACCAGTGCGATGAATTACCAAACCGCAAATAATTCCTGTGATGCTCTCTGTAATTGTCATAGGAAGTATAAAAACGCCGGATTGAGTAGGGGAAGCTTCCCATATAGACTGGAAAAAAAGAGGGAGGTAAAATTCGGCTGCTTGGACACCCTGTGAGATCAAAATATTAGCCACCACCTTTCTGGGTACTATAAGTAGCCAGGGTTCGTCATACAGATAACTGTGTAAACCCAATAACCACACAAGCAACATTGGATTTGCGTTGAAATAGTTTCAGCGGCATCAGCGGATATTTTGATAGCCGTGCCTGACTAAAAACGAAGATTCCAAGCATTGTACATCCAGACACAATTAGACAGATAACTCTGGGAGAGTTCCAAGGGAATAGCTCTCCCCCAAAATTCAAACCTAGTAATGGCATCGAGAGAGCTCCGATAATAGCAATGCTTCCAAACCAATCAACTGCTTTGATACCTTCCATAAAGGGAGTTCGAGGGTTATGAACGTCCAGGAATAGCAACAGTAGGATGAAGGATGTTCCAGCAACTGGAAGATTGATCCAAAATATCCACCTCCACGAAACGTACTGCGTCAATGCGCCACCAAGGACAGGACCAACGCCCCCTGCAACCGCCCATGTTGCCTGTAGAAATCCAAGATACAGCGCTCTTTGCCTGTATTGGATATTAGCTCGACAATTTAACAATTTGTAGTTGATGATGTGGAACGTAAGTGAAAGTACCTCATACTGAATATATCTGAAATCGTAATCATAACAAGAGGTGTTATGCCGCCACAAGTCATGCCTTGTAATGCGCGGCCTGCAATAAGCATACCTATAGATTTGGAAGTTGCACAAATGATTGAACTGCAGAAGTAGAGAGCTACAAGAGTTAGAAGGATAGGCTTCCGACCCCAGATATCTGATAATTTGGCCCATACGGCTAAAAATGCCGTATTTCCCAAAGTAAAGGCCCCGCCTATCCAAGGATATCCTGCTGCCGAACGAAGATCAGCAGTAATCGTTGGTATAGTGGTGGCAACAATAGTGACGTTAAGCGCCGAGATGAAAAGTGTTGACTTGATGTTTCTTAAGTTAGCTGATAACATTCTTTATCTGAAGTGACTCATGGCAAAACCGTTGGAGAACATTCTCGGAGAAGAAATGCTAAATGCTTACGAAAAGGGATGCAAGGACCGCAGTCAGCCTGAGGTGACTACGGGCCTTCCTCGGCTCCTGTAACAACATGGCTTCGGTGGTTGATTCTGGTTGCATGCTGGACTCCATGATTGGTTGATCTGGTTGTATAGAGTATAATCTGCAAATATAATCATGGGTATAATAGGCCTTTCGTTAAGGGACCTCAACGCATCTCTTGTTGTCGTTCATCCGTTCATCCATATATCGCCTGCTTTGGCGTCTCGGTTGGTTCGATGTTCGGGAACAGCCGTGGCAAGAAGTTACGCCTTTCTTAGCTAATAGCCGCTGCATAAAATTAGTTAAGTTCACGGGCTAAAAAAAGGGGCTCTCAAACTCAGTTTCAACAACGAGCTAAACGGCCACACTCAACATCAAACCGCACAAACAACGGGATGCATACTGTTTTCTTCCCCGGGCGCCGTAGCCGGCGCGTGGCCAAACTTGGGATAAGTAATACATAGGCGGCTTGAAAAGAAACGTCACATTGGATGAAACGAATCATGCGTCTACACAAATTGCCGCTGGAATGACCTTCGGCGGATGGCAGAATGCGGAGCCTGGAGACAGCGCAAGGAACTGAGGCGAGCTCATATCGCTCGGGAAGTACTACTTAGCGTTAAGGCTTGTATGGCATCAGATGCTGCATACTTATCATCAAACGCCCTGTCTCGGTGTTTAACTGGAGGCCGCCAGCCGGAGTACCCCTGAACCACTCAATAGCAAAAAACAAAAAAAAAAACATGAACACGCAGCTCTCTTTCCTAGCATCAAGGTATCGGTTTCAGGGGGAAAAAATGCTCAATGCGTCAAAACCCTAGCTGTCAGATGCTTGATCGGCTTTGCTTCATGAGCTTAGCAGAAGCTTGATACCACCTCCGGCTTGGCTCTTTTTATCTTGATGATAATTCTCTCGAGCCTCGATAACTTCGAACATCCCCCATTTGCAGGTATATGGTTCTCTCCCCTCGTTACTACAGCTGACCATGCATCCTGGAAACGAACACCCCCATCATCTTCGCTCCGCTCTTACAGTATTCGACCTACATGATAGGGGCGAAAACCCGCCACACCCGTGGCATATAAACAATGATGGAGCCAGTTTGGAGTTTTGACTACTTCGTACACCCTGGGTGTTTGAGCTAAGTGTCAAGTAGGAATAAACTTATGATACCACCAAAGATCAGCTAACAAGTCTCACCAGCTAATACAAGACTGGAGCCCACGGGAGAAGCGAGCACCGGTAACTCACGATGGATCTAGATGCTGTTTAGAATGGATTAAGCCTTAAAATTGCTGCGCTATTATAACCCACCTCTCGTATGAGACCGGTGGCGCGCTTGCCAAGCATGTCCGGAGTGTCTTGTTGGCGGAAGCTTATGTGACATCGAAGTTTCCACGTCATGTATGGCATATTACAGCGTTCTGCCTGTCACTTACAATCCTGAAGCCGTTTATGTGCCGGATGAGCCCCCTAAATGCATGCCACTTTGGTTTTGTAGTTCCCCGTGTCGGCATTGCTCCGTTTTTAGTACTCAGATACTCCTACATACCCCCGAAGGAAGTTGGTTGGAGCCAACAAACTACTGACAGGCTACTAAAAGGACCGTTGATATTATGCGCACAACCCCGCATATTCAACCTAGCGACATGCATAATTGAAAGACATACCATCTTTTCTGAGCCATGGATGTACAACTAAACCAAACCCTATCGAGCCCTAGTCAAGGGACGTTATTGCTAGATCCTTGTTAGGATGATATCCTGGGTGCAAACGGGGAAGTAGGACCTCCTTGAAAGTGGGATTGGGGCGATCAGGCTGAGCCCCGTCATGGATTCCGAACTTCAGCCACCGTACGCTGACCCTGAGATATGTCTCCTCGCTAGAGGTTCGAAGACATGAGAATCCAATGCTCATATATTCTCCCCAACTGCCTCATATCAATGGCCCAGATTTTTTCTGCGCTTCAGATCAGTACCCCATACTCTCAACTTCCATGAGACCATGGATGACCGGTATGTTGCCTTACGCCTTCACACAATGGTAAAACTAACATACCGTACAGGCTAAGATTGCAACGACTGCTACGAGAACTTCGTACGCAGACGCCAGAGAATGCTATCCGTGAGCTTCAGAACCTTTTGAATAAAGAGAATGGCCCTTGGCCTTTTGAAGACCTCATCCGCTGTTACCAAAGCACCTGGAAGGATTTGCCTGAAGCTGCTCGGGATGGCAACGACTCGACATGGAACACTGCAATAGACGTATTGAAGTGCCAATTAAAACACTTCGCTCCGCATATGGAAGATCTTTTACACCAAGGCTCTTCGAGACCGGCACTAATCGACACAGAGGCTAAAAAAGAGATATCCCATGGCGTGGTTCATGAATTCGTGAGGAATTTTGACTTGGGCATTGATGGCTCGACTAGCAGGAAACCTCGCGTAATGGTTGTTTTACCCAACGGTCCTTTGTTGGCTCTTGCGGTCCTTGCGGTAGCGAATCGATATACGCTAGTGCCAATGGCAAGAGCTGTGACTTCCGAACAGCTGAAAATGGACATCAAAGCCGTAGAGGCCGACGCGATTCTCATGCTAGAAGCAGATGTTCAAAAGTTCCAACTTGACCCGAAAATTGCTAGCTTCATCGTCCAACCTCAAGATAACCTGACCTTCAAAGTATCCCGCTGGAACGATGCTGGCCCTTCAACCGTTGCTTGTACGAAGCCTAACGGTCCAGATGATCTCGCTGTAATTCTCTTTACCAGCGGAACAAGTGGCACCAAGAAACTAGTGCCAATCACTACATTCAACCTGTTCGCTAGTATCATTTTCACTAT
>NW_003345193.1:173461-255588 GCF_000150975.2 Nannizzia gypsea CBS 118893
CGAGTTTCTTTTGGGATGCTGTTGAAAAGTGGTGTCCGACTTGGTACTATGCAACACCAACCATGCACCATATGATATTGGCCGAAGCAGAAAGCTGTCAGGAATCAGTTCACCAAAGCTCCATCAAATTCATCTGCAATGCCGGCGGGGGCCTTCCTCCAACTCTTGCAGAGCAGCTTCATTCTACCTTCGGTTGTGTTATTTTACCAAGTTACGGGATGACAGAATGTGCTCCTATTGCAGCACCACCTCTGGACTACGACCTCACCCGAGTGGGGACATCTGGCCTCCCAGCAGGCCCTGACATAGCCATTATGGATATATCACGAGCGTCCCGCGTCCCCATTGGTACAACAGGAAGGATTTGTGTGAGGGGCCTTCCGGTCTTCAATGGGTATCTAACGCCCGCTGGTATAGATACAAGCGCTTTTGATGCAGCTGGGTGGTTCGACACTGGCGACCTTGGACGCATGGATGAAGCAGGGTATCTCTATATTACTGGGAGAAGCAAAGAAGTTATTAACCGTGGAGGAGAGATAATTTCCCCCCTGGAGGTCGAAGATGCCATCATATCAGCCTCAAAGGACCCCTCCTCCGCCATTTTTGGTCGGGTTGCAGAAACCATGGCATTCTCTACACCCCATGACGTACTACAGGAAGTTGTTGGTGCTGTGATCGTGACCCCTGCAGGGTGCAAAAGACCTGATCTCCGACAAATACATGAAGCGCTCAAAGACCGCCTGGACCAACCCAAGCGGCCCGCAGTTCTGGTCTATATGGATAACGTCCCAAAGGCTCACAACAAACTACGTCGCATACAACTCAGTCGTCGATTAGGAATGAAGACGCTTACAGACGATACCTTGCCATCCGACTGTCACTACGAAGCAATGTGCCCTCCACCCGAAACCCCTTTGGATGTCTTAATTGGCCAAAGAAGATGTGTTATCCAGCCTGATGTGGTGGAAGCACATCTTACTGAGATCGCTGGGATATCGGATGTTCTGATCCGGACCAACCTAGTAGACGGATACCTTCAGGCTATCTTGTTTAATGCCATTCAGGATCAACTATCTGCTGATAATATATATGCACGCCTTCGCATTCTCGTTGACGGATACCTTGTTCCTAGTAGTATTAGGATCATTAATGGGCGACCACCAGTGGATTCTAGAGGCAAAATAGATGAAGCTGCCGTACTTGCCTCACTTCACCCTCAGTCGCAGTCTTCAACCTCACGTATTGAACGACGGGTTTGCGATCTCTTTGCCAGTGCACTGCGACTAACACCGGGGGATGTCGGGACTTCCACAGACTTCTTTCTAGCTGGTGGGGATAGCCTGACAGCTGGACGTCTTGTCTCTCGCATTCGACAAGAATTTAGTATTCGACTTGCCAGTGATGTACTATTTCGGCACAGTACAGTCTCGGAAATAAGTATCGTCATCGAAGAGGCTATGGTCCAGCCGAAGGTCGAAAAGGCAAAGTCTGAAGATCTCCCTGGTTGCCGGGAGACGTACAGCTCTACAAATCCAGCCATTCTTCTGCTCAACTTAATACCCTTGGGTGTATTTTCCCCAATACTGCAGACGTTGCGATGGTCCATATTTGTGTATTTTCTAATTCAAGCATTCCGCTGGCAAATCCGAGATTCCGTTGTTGGGCGACTTTTCCTCATCCTTATGGCTGGGGTGCTATCTCGACAAGTGATACATGTCTTCTCTCCTCTCCTGGGAATTGCATTCAAATGGCTACTCATAGGTCGATACCGGGCTGGGATATACCCCATGTGGGGACCTTATCATTCTCGGTGGTGGTTGACACAAAAAGTACTCCAAGTGTGTGGGATGGTAAGTCGCCCTGATATTATTGATGTGTGTATGCTGAGCAGTTTATGGGCATGCACTGACTATGTAAACATCATTAGGGTGTCTTCGACCGCTTCGGCTTTACCCGAGTCCTATATTACCGTGCTCTTGGAGCACGCATTGGCCGCAACGTTCGCATCCATCCGCATGCCTCCCTAGGGGAGTACGACCTAATTGAAATTGGTGATGATGTCGTGCTGGATAACTGCTCGTGTCGCCCCTTCTCCGCAGAAAGAAATACATCTATGCTTTTACAACCAATTCGCATTGGGCGGGACTGTACTGTGGGCCTCAATGCAGTCATTGCCTCCGGCACAGACCTCCCGTCTGGGACTTGTTTAGGGCCAAATACGTCTAGCTGGGAAATGGAGGACGCGCAGGAGTCAAACCGTGAGCTAGTCTCTGCACAGATCCCACAACCACATTGGATTTGGTACGTCTTAGTTGTGGTACCGCTGTCGGTGCTAGTATCATTCATCTCTCGATTTCCGGCAATAGTGGCATTTTTACCCGTGGTGATGAGGTACCGACATGCCCAAACTGACATGCTCCATCATCAACTCCTCTGGTTTGTGAGCCCATCACGGATTGGGTATTATACTTTGGTGATACTCTCTGGGTCTGTTGTCGGTCCGTTCGCTTGGTTTTTTGCAGTATGCCTTGTCAAGCTGGGGTTGGATTTAATCTGTGGTCGACCGAGGCCTGGTCCATGCAATCAGCTTACCCAGCGGCAAAAAATCCGAAGCGCCGTGTTGGATTCCATTCTCCCGCGAGGAGACATCTCACGGCTGACTCGGATTATAGGAACGCACTATGAACTCGTCTCTATTGCAGTGAGAATGCTTGGCGGGCGTGTCGGCAAACGAGTTTACTGGCCAGGCACTGGAATTACAATGGTCCAGGATTACGATCTTCTAGAGATTGGCAATGATGTTGTATTCGGATCCCGATCTACTTTTGTTACATCCGACGGGATAGGAAGAGATCGCATAGTCATTGGGGATGGGGCATTTGTGGGAGACCATGTTGTTGCTCTTCCTGGAGTTACTGTTGGAAAAAGCACCACGGTTGGATCAGGGGCGCTTCTACGTCGGAACGGTTCATACCCAGACAATACAACCTGGACTGGAAGTAAGCATGGAGATGCCATACAATTTCCCCAGAATACCTCTCCCCGAAACCACAGCCAAGAAAGCCTGGAGAAACTAGATCTAAAAAATGATGACAATGACACAATAACGCCGTTTGGACGAGCCTTTTATAAAGGACAAGCAGACTACTATGTGCTCGGTATCGGAGCCATTGTTGCATACTCTACTCTGGCTGCAGCCATCGGCGCGGTGTACTCCGCTTCCAGTATCCTTACGGGTTTACTAGTGGTTTCTCGACTCGTACGGATGGGTCATACGATGCCTGGACTACATTGGTGGAGACCATTCATATTTTACGCAGCATTCACTGCAGTTGTAGGAGCAGTGACTCTTATGCAGAGCGCTGCAGCCTTGGGAATCAAAATAGCGGCGAAGTGGATAATTCTCGGACGGCGACAGGAAGGCTTCTACCCGTGGGACCGAAGCAGCTACTGCCAGCGCTGGCAGATTCTGCTCACTATCGAGCGGATTTTTACAGGGTATCCTAGACGGATTAATACGATGGTTTTGCTGACCGGGACGGCATATATGGTCCAGTATTACCGAGCACTGGGTGCCACTATAGGCGCTGACTGTGCATTAGCAGCCAGCGGTGAAGCCGACCTATTGATGACAGAGCCCGACCTCGTAACTCTAGGGAGTAGAGTGACGATTGACCATGCTAGTTTGGTGGGACATCTGAATACGAGGGGAGAATTCGAGCTTCATCGATTGCAGGTAGGAAGCCGCAGTGTGCTCCGAACTAAGTCAAGATTGTTGTCGGGAGCGTCGGTCGGTGAAGATGCGTGCTTGTTGGAGCACACATTGGTTCTGTCAGGAGACCATATAGATGACGGGTGTACGGTTCAGGGCTGGCCCGCTGAGCCCTTCATGGAGTCGCGGGTAGGGTATTCCTTTCAATTGCCATAATTTAAGCAGAATGGGTGGCTCGATCAAAAAGGAGGATATAGAATTATAGATATATAAATGAATACTGTAATATAGCTCACAAAGCTTAGGATGGAAATACACTAGACAAAATTATCGCTTGTTTATGGTAACGCAGTACGGGGAGGAGTCGTTCAGTCTGGTCGTCTAGGAATAAACCTGAACTGTCGAAACAACCAGGTGTAAATGGCATCCTTCAGCTGGAGGGTTTGGCATATTTCAGCACGACACTAAACCAATGCATACGGCTTTGCGCACGCCATTCCGCAGTGTAGATTCATAAGTATCCCCTTAAATCAAGTTTCGGTAAGCGCCATCGTTTGGTTAGCTATGTGCACAACGAGGCGCAACCTCCGAGGCCAATCAAAACCAGCAGACAGCAATCCAAACTCTTGTCACGGCCGTCTCCTTTGAAGCTTGGTGCAATGGAAAAGAAGGCCATCGACCCAAAGACAGGCGGTATCATTAGAACCAAACCTTGGCTCCGCTGGCTGTGGTGCACTCAGCCTCTCTATGCAGGTTATTGGCCTGGATCGTATTCTGTCAGTGGCTCGCCCAAGGTCTGGTAAACTAAGAGCGACACCAAACCTGTAAACATACATAGCAGTCCCAGCAGACGTAAAGCGTCCGGAGTAACTCCATGGTTGAAATGCGGCCATCAACTCCGTCTGCTGGATGGAGAGGTGATGCTTGCTGTTGCTGCCATAGTAGTAGTTAGTAGTGGTGGTGTTGAAGCTGAGGTTGAAGTTGAAGCTGAACTTGGAAGAAAGAAGAAAAAGAAAAGAAAGAGAAATAATCTGCGCAAGTGGTCGCTGTCGTCCGCCCGCCTAGTTATGACGCTTTTTTTGCTCTTTCGGCGCCAACAACTTCAGCTTCTTCGCTCTCACGCTCACGCTCACGCAGCCCTCAACCTTCACGCTCGCTCTCTGGCTCGACGTACAAGGACACGGCCCTGCGGTCATCTTCTTCACACGCGACAGAGGCCGTCACTGTTCTTTAGCGGGGACCCTGAAAGGGCTGTCTGGAAACGGCCTAAAGGAGCCTTACCGCTTCGTTCTCAGTGTTGTTTCAAGTTAGTTAAACCCCAGGCTCAGCTGTCCGTATCACCCCCCTGGCCCTGTCGGTTGCAGTTCTGGGGACTATCAGCTCTCCAGCAAACGGACGACCAGTCTGGGGCTCGCCCTTTGATATATCTGATAAGCAGGTCGTTTCGTGGTTGCCTGTATCGCTGACTATCCCGCTAGGTTCTAACCGCTTGCTACTGGGAGGCATCTGGACACCCTAGAAATGCTTCTCTGATCTGCGCTCAACTTTATAAAACCACCACCTTCTAGCCGATATGGGGCAGGCCAGTTCTTCGCAAAGAACATCTCCAGGAACTACGAACGACAGAGATCGGCCACGATACAGCTACGGCGGCGGCGGCGGCAGCAGCAGCAACAGCAGCAACGATACTAATAATAATGGCTTTCCAACCCCACCGACTTCTACACGCCAGAGAATGAGAAACAGCACGCATATTCCTTCTTGGGCACGCCCGCCGGACAACAGTCGACATGAACCGCGGAGCAACCCTTCGTGGGCTTCGGACGGCGCCCTGGAGGAGTTTCCAGCACCAGCCGGGTCTGTGACTCGAAGTAGCAGCGCCTCAGGCACCAGCAGACAGTCTCGGATGTCTCGTCTGGGTACGAGAATACTTCCAAACTCCGTCTTGAGAAACCTGCTTAATAGCGGGGAAGAGACTCCAGCTGAAGGAAGAGCACACCGAGATGGTCTCCTCTCCAGGAGCTCCCCAAGATCAGATTCACCCCAGCCTACACCACATCTTCCGTCATTCCGAACCCTTAGTACTCGGGGAATAGCGCGCAGGAGATCGATTCGCGGGCCGTATGCCCTTCCAAGAGGGGAGTCTGCTTTGTTGCCAGATTCTCCACCAAACCCAACTTTCTTAGAGAACCCGTCCAGCGCCAGAAATACGGACCCTTCCCGCCTTTCTTGGAGATATCGTGCAAGACTGAGTCATGTTCGACATTCAATATCCTCCCCGATATCATATATGTTCAACCAACACTCGACCCCAACACATCCCAACCAGTCGGCACCCCCCGCACCAACGCGACCCTCCCGTGCTGGGCTTTCTGATGATTCAGATCACCCACCCCACCTTCCCAGCAATACTGAAGCGAATATGGATGTTGATACGGATATTGATGAGGCTCATGAGCCTGATGATTCTAGTTCGAGTCCCAGGTCTGGCCCAATTCCAGTCCCTGGCTACCACACTAGCTCTCCTAACCAAAGGCATTCAACTATTCGATCTCGAGCAACAAGGCTACTAAGGAGAGAGGAGCAAACACCGCTCTCTCGCGTCCTACAGCTTGCTGCAACAGCCATTGCCGCCCAGCTTTCCGGAAATACAAATTTGGCGGTACCCAGCATTCAGTCCGTTGGCGCAGACGGTTTAGATGGACCCTTGGAATCTCTTATGAACGGCTTACAGCAAGTTTCAGCTAATCAGGAGACTATAAGTAATCTTGATGCGCCGCAAGATCCAAACGTTCCCCATGTGAACTTCTTGAGAGTCTTCAGATTTGTGAACCAGGACGGTCCTTCCACACAGCAGACCTCAGGTGAGGGAGGTGACGATAACGCCGATCAGATGGACATTGACGGGCAAGGCTCAACAGACGGGCATCAAGAACGGCGTTTGCTCACTTTGGTTGTTGTTGGTGTGCGAGCCGTACCACCCAGCAACGGAGCGGCAGGTGATACTACCACCAACAACCGACTTAATGTAGAGTCACTCCTCCGGTTGCCGCTTCTTGCCCCTGGTAATTTTCTACGCAACGATAGAGGCGGGGGTAACTTTCTGCGGCGTTCGGATGGCCGTTCAAGATTCTCCCCGCGACGTTATTCTGTTGGTGGCAGCACTTTCCCAGCAAATTACGACAGCCAGCGCCATTTTCGATCCCAAAACTCTTCTCGCCGGCCCTCTGATGTTGGGTCCTCGAGTGATCTAGCTAGCTCACTCCCAACTATTCTCTCCGACAGTCCCCAGGGCCCAAATCCGCCCCCGTCTACGCCAGCAGAAGCGGGTTTATCGAGGGTGTCATCTGCTGTCAACACACCAAGTAGACGGCCTTCATCTGCGTCGGCTATTCTTCCACAACTTAATGAGGACGGAACAGGAGAACCAGGAGATCCATTGGAAGAACACCCAATGGGCTTTAATCCTGCAAGACAGCGCCGTAGAAGCGACTCAGAAGCTGCTCGTCATCGTGGACTGGGTTCTGGTGCCGCACGAAGGAACGGAGTAGTGGAACCCGACGATCCTTCTCCCTCGGGGGGACGAAGCTGGCTAATCTACGTTGTTGGAACCAACTTAGCTGAGAACCACCCAGCATTTGCTGCGCCCAGCTTGTTTACAGATGTATGTGCACCCGCATAGCTCCCTTTGTTTTGTAAACAACCCAACCATAAACTAACTCGGAGTTCTAGAATCCCACATATGAGGACATGATACTACTGTCATCCTTACTAGGCCCAGCCAAACCCCCTGTCGCAACGCAGGACGAAATAACTTCCGCAGGCGGCCTATATCGTCTTGTAGAGTATTCCGGGGCTTTGGTTGCAGAAAGTATCGGCGAAGAAACCCAGGAGAGTGTTCCAATAGCAGAGAGTGATCGATGTCTCATATGCTTATGCGACTACGAGGCAGCCGAAGAAGTGAGGATATTGAATAAATGCAAGCATGTCTACCATCGCGAGTGCATTGATGAGGTACGTATTCATATACTAATACCATGAGGTCCAAAGCTAACATAAATTTTAACAGTGGCTTACAACAGGACGCAATTCTTGTCCTTTGTGCCGAGGTGAGGGTGTCTCTAACTCCAGTAATGATACCGGTAGCGAAGCGGTGCCAGCATCCTAGCTTTAACGCTATCCTTGAGACCCTTTTACCTATGCTACTCATCACGGCGGTTTTTCCGCTATTAATAACCTCTTACACTTTTACAAGAAAGAACCATATTTAATATCATGGCCTGGGGTCATGAATACACCAAATTCTATTCCACTTTGTATTCATTCATGCATTGACCACGGAAGATACGTTTCGGCGCCAACTTTTTTACCGTTGGCCTGTATCTATCTCATCCCTTGCTTTATTTCTTCCTTGCTGTTTTCCGCCCCTCCGCTTCTTGCATATTATTCCTATACGGTGCTGCCCTTGTTCCCTTTCTTAATATGTGAATGTGATACTCCTTTAGCCTCAAAGCCTGTTTCTGCCCATTCTGTTTTTCCTTTATCGCATGCTTTTTAACTAAAACTTGCTCTTTTGTTGCTTTCTTTTCTCATTCGGCCCTGCTGTATCTGGCGTTTCTTTGAGGGATCATCATACAGCAAAATGGATCGTGGGGATCTGGGATGGAGCTCATAATAATAAATCGGATCATGGTTGGGACTGGATGGATGGACTGGTGGGCTCATTTCTCAATGCGTTTTCTTCCCTTTTCAGTTCCTTTATGAGCGCCTTCATAGCTATATTTACACTTTATTTAGTTATGAAGTCACACATTACTCGATATATTTCTTACAATAGGTGACCACCAGGCGACAAGTAATTCTTAAAGGTATATAGGCTTGCTTGTCAATGAGTGGTATCTGTGTCTTTTTAAGTCATTTAGTATAATTAGGTTATATAATAATTTTCTATTAATGGATAATTGAGTGTCGACGTATATGCGGAATTAAAGAAATAAGACATGCTCCCATAATTAACAAGCGTTGAGTGGGTATATTTATATGGACATCATTGTAAAAAACCTCAATACTGCAATAGAAGAGCTCACCGATGTGACCGAAAATATTAAGAAATATTGAAACAAATCAATAATGCTAAACTCCGAACGCTGCTCGAACAGACCTAGTATAATGTAATGAGTCGACTCGCCGCAAATGCCAAAAATGATGGTCAGGGCCGGTATCAGGGTATTTGCCGCCTTAGAACTCCCATACCTCCAGCTCTCATGTCTTCAAGGCGGTCCTTGATGGAGTTTCCCTCAGCTTCAACAGCATCATGACGTCTCTTAATCTCTGCTTCAAAAATAGCAGCAAACTTCCGTCTAGTTTGGCGTGCTTCTTTGGATTTCTGCAACATTTGGCAAAATTGGTCAACCAGCAGGTCTCCACACTCTTCCCACTCCGACAGAGTCACGGAAGAAAAGAATGTGCGACGTTGGTCATCTGTTAAACTTTTCATGCGGAGGAGTTTATCTTTGAGGGATAGCTGTGCATCATGCTGAAACAGTGGCTGCACAGGAGTTGGGTTATAGTCAAAGCTTTCCGCCTGGAGATTTGAGTATGCTTTCGTTTCCAGAATATTAGGCGGGTAATCAGATATAAAATTTGAGTAAGGGCGTTTGGATGAAACGGCTGATACTGTGGAGAGATGGGGCGAATGCAGGGAGACGTGTTCTTCGTGACGGGCCATTTCTTCAAACCCATCATCGTCTGAGTAGTCCACGGCGCTGAGATCGGTTGCCGTATCAAAAGCTCCGCGGTTATGAGCCGACGACTGATCATCAACAGAATGTTGTACCTGTTGGCCCACCAAATTATCTTCACTAGGTTGGTGTTAGACATTATGTGACTGGATTGAACTGGCAAATCTATCGGAGCAAAAGACAATCACACTCACACTTCGTGGTTCAGTTCCTCGGCATGACCAGAATATGGGTCAGGCGCAGCAAAATGGGGCCTTGCTGCAAACCTATTTCTTGTTGATAGCCTCTGCGCTACAGGTCTATGGGTAATTTTAGGAACTTCAAAGTGGTTATTTTGCGGGGGTTGGGATGTCGCCGGGGCCTCGTTTTGATAGTGGTCTTTACCAATCGGTGGTTGATGAGGACGTTGGGGCATGGTATGAGAAATCCCTCCTCCATCCACATTCCTGTTCGGCGAAGAACTGTCCTCTCTTAGGATTGCTTCAATCTTTTGCCAGCTTAGCATTTCCCTCGTGGAATGGGCATTGTTGACCTCCCAGGAAGAGCCACGCTCTCGGCTGTCTTCTTCTGCCTGTTCTCTAAATTCATCTTGTTCCTGTTGTATTTTATAATGCTCGTTTCTCCCTTCTGCGCCTTCCTCTTCGTCAGAGTCAAGCTCCTTAATCCTTTCAGCAATGGACTTATAACCCGCAAGATTCTGGGTAACAGCTGTGCCTGGACGATTGGTATCTTCATGTGTAGGATAGCGGTTCCCTATAATGGACCCTACTTCCGAGTCTCGTAAGACGCTAATAGTAGTAGAATCATCAACACCCTCAAGGTCGGTATCAAAAATGTCTCCGGGCCCCTCATTTGGGTTTGTAGTATGAATCTCCTGCGGTGGCCCATTAGGCAGTCCGTGGGGCTCTGTGCTTTCTGATAGTGAATCTCTGTGCTCTCTATTGGTAGATGGGCGACCGAGCCCACGTAATCCACCTAATAAGGCAGGGGGTGGTTTTATTCTGGCCAGCTCAACTTGGCGCTCCCTGGAGTTTTGAACTGGCTTGAGTAGAAGCCTCTTCTCTGTCCCATTTGAATCCCCGCTCCCTTGGACGAAATCACTAACCCTCATGATTCTGGGTTGACATATGTTATCCTTAAATGTAACAGCTCTGCGTATTGATATTATTGGCCGTTAATCTGCTATGAACCCTGGGGTTGTCTGTTATTGATTGTTGACGTCTTCGTGATGTTGAAATTAAGCTCAAATGAGGTGCATTTTAACTTTGTCACATGATAGATTTTCTCGGAGCTACATTATTTATGCCTTGAGCAGCATGGGAAACAAGACGTTACAGATATGATAATAGTGAAAAGGGTAAATATCAGTTTATTAGTGGGATTCCCACAACCTACAGAGTGCATTATTGGAGTAGCACCACTGAAACGAAAATAATCTACCCCCCATACCAGGTGCTGTTAGGAATACACACATAGCTATAACTAGTCAAATACCGGAACTTCGAGTCCGATCCAATCTAGCCTGCGCTTTATTGAAGAATGACTTTGCTTTCTCGATCTCTGCTAACCTTTTCTCCTTGGCTGCATCGATTTCAATTCTCAGTATCTCGGCGTCGAGACGTGCGTTTCCACCACGATCATCATGTGGAAGACTATCACCGAATTCATCTTCTATACCAGCAAGGCCTTGTTCGCTTTCACTAAGTAAAACTGAAGACAGGTAAAGATCACCTATCCACTGAGATACCATTCCACGCAGCCTGAGCAATTCGTGGCTATCCGAGAAAGGAGGAGAAACGAGCAATTCATCCATTTGTCTTGCAATCTGCTGGGCTTCTTCTAGTTCCTTGACGCGAGCAGCAATAATGGCCGTTTTATTATCTGATATTTTGTCATGGCTCTGCGTGTAGTCATCCATTCTTGCACCAGGGTCAGAAGGGTCAGGGTATTCATTGCTGTCGGCAACGGACGCACCAGAGTTGTAGACGGATTCTCCAGAGTCTCTGGCCAAGCGGCTTTCCTCTTGGGACACTGATATCCATAACCCAAACATAGCTGGATAGAAATGTAACGGGCTTAACGCGTTCGGCGCTGCCTTGCGATACTGATATTGGATGATCAGTCTTTCATAATATTCTTTTGCGCGCTCAAACCCAGCCCTTGTAAACCATCCCCGATTCCCAGGACCGGAACTAGAACCAGTCCATAGTAGTATCTCTGCCCCGGTGGCCCACCTCCCTGAGTTCCTCACGTCTACCGGATGTCCACCGAAATTATCTCGAAGAATCAGGCCCAAAGCCCTTCCGGCACGAAGATAGTCCCCTTCCATTAGACAGCGATGTAAGATGGTTGTTACAACGCTCAAATGACGAAGGCGCAGGGCATTTTTTTTTGTAGGATTACCACCTGCTAGGTATATTGGTGGATTCAATTGAGATAGATCAGTCTCTATTCGCTGCCTGCTATTTATAGTTTTGGTTCTTTTCTGTTTCGTGGCCCAGGTGTTTGCCCCATCTTCGTCACCTTCGAATTCATCGTCACTCTCAAGTGAAGTAAAGTCGTTCAAATCGGCTTCATGTGGGAATTGTCCACCTGGCAATTCGCGGTATACCGGAAGCCCTGAGATCCTATATTGATGTGCTTCTCCAGGGGAGAGAACTAGTGGCACTCGAGTGGTTGATCGATGTTTCTCCTTCTGTTTATCCTTCGCCTCAGACTCGCTTCTTACCACACTTTCTGTTCCATCTTGCCCTTGACCACTGTGCTCTTGGTCCAGCTCCTCGTTGCTGTCGCCATCATGTATCCTTTGAAATCTTCCCCGTTGCTTCAGGTGTTCATACTTGGCTGTTCGGTAGCTTACAGGCTGCTGCCACAATGGCAGTGGGAGGGCAAAAGATGATGCAGCTTGGTCCGAATATGCAGTCCTCGACATAGAGAGCAGGTATTTCCTATCATATACCGGGAAGGGCACAGTACTGGATTTGCGACGACCTCCGTCGTCAACTGCATCATATTGCCGAGGGAGCGAAAGAAGCTCTTTTTCGGCTTTTGTGCTTGTCAGAGCTGGAGGTACACCTAGGCAACTAGTTATTAGTCATCAGACGGGAAAAACGGGAATCGAACCTCTCAAAAAAAAAAAAAATAATGGAGGCCACGCCCATAGGACTTAGACAAAACTCCATATGCCGTATAAGAAGGAGCCACTGTAGTTGACCAACTCGTTCAAAGAATGAATAAAAGTGGTACGGAGTAAACGTGGGTATTTATAGGCCCTCGCAAGACATTCTGGATAAAATGTTAACAAGTTACTTTGAATCGTTTGATAGACGGCTTGAACTCCAATGCCTAAATAACTATTATTTTACAAGTTCTACCCGCGGTATAGTGACTCGGGCTGTCTAGGTAACCACTACAAAACGTCAAATACTCACAAACACTGGATTCTTCTGCGGCAAGACAATTAGGATCAGGGGGGGGTGGTAGACATACTGTCTAGATGATCATGAGCAGCGAGTTTGCCTAGAAGTACCCTGATATCTACTGAACCGCTCCATGATGCCTTAGAGCTTGTATTTCCTGCCATATAGTTAAACAACACATCCCTTTCGACTAGCAGCACTACTTCTAGGCTCCCATCCTAGGAGAGCTTGCATATCCTGACCACAACTCCTCTGAGCCACGCACCTTAATCAATTGCAACAGTTCGAGCCATGGGACAAATACTTTCCAAGACAAAAAATAACGACGCCGATACTGTTGAACGGCCGCCTACTCCGCGCGATATATCTTTTTGGGCTGACTATATACCTGATGAAGTCAGTCGGAGACCTGAGGACCGCAAAGGCTGGTACACTGACTTCCTTGAACAAGCAGCTGTTGCTCCCCATCAGGATGGAAAGTCTGTTGTTGTATTTTGGCCGTATAAGGATGAGACAAGGGCTGATGAAGTCGACCCAAATGATGTTATAGCGAATGCTGCTACTATATACGAGACTTTATTTTATGAACATGGTGGACATCCACGGATGGTGAAGTAAGTTATTCACTCGTTACTATCGGTAGTAAATATACAATATATTAACATATCCACTAGGTATCTTCATCGATTAGACTCCGGTGTTGGGTTTTGTCTTGAACGTCTCACCCCCGGCCCCCTGGATAATATCAGATTTCCACCCCTTTCACTTCCCATTCAAACGCCATCAACTCAAAATAGGATTCTTTTAACCTTATACTATCGATGGGCACTCCAGAGCCTCTCCGCTCTACATTTTATGCATTCAAAGTCTATGTATCTTACCACCGTTGGTAATACATTTACCTGGCTACGGTCCGATATGTCCATTGCAATTACCGGACTTACATGCGTTGCATGTCCTACCCTGGTGCCAGAATGGGATGACCATGGTGAAACAGGTAACTTCGTATACAAGATAGAAAGACTATCACAGCATTCCTATGGAGATTTAGAATGCTTTAGTACCGATAGCAGCGAATGTCCCCCATGTAACGCAGCTTATGATATATTCAGCTGGGCGTTGTGGATATGGCAACTCATGACAAACCACCATTCAACAAGCCCACCGCAGCACTCTTGGTATAGCTCCTGGTCCCCTCTTCTACCAATAGACCCAGCATCCTGGCCAGATTTTACTAGTAATATTCAATTCCGAGACTACGAAGATGAGAGGCGCAGGCAAGGGGCGTGGCAAGTCCTTGAAGAGGAAAGACTTGGTCATATACTTGTTAAAGCCTGGAATCAAGAGTATGAAAGTGCGGATCAAGTGATGCATGATGTGAAAGAAGTCATTGTTAAGATGGGTATGAAGCTGATTGGGGAAGACGAGATTGAACTCGAGGTTTGCGGCGGTAGATGGGAGGATGTTTTTGATCAGGATCTACAATTTGCATGCCTCGAAAAGGAAACTAGTTAGTTTGTTAACTAACGTACATCTTGGTTCTAATTTAAGGGAATAAAAATATGGCAGCATAACAAGACGAATATGGATTGTGCCTAGAAAGCTCTGCTAACATACCCACTGTTACACGTATCAGGCCCTTTCAATCTATTTAGAGCCACAGCTGCTGCATTGAACGCGAGACCCTTCTATTCCTTTTGGCCTACCAAGGTCACCTACTTCCATATTTTATTGGAAAAGTCACTAGTTTCCAGATATTAAAGAGAACTATTTGGGCCAAACTTACAAATCGGCACGGGAGATTCCAAATTCAGTAGTAACAACAGCACAGTCATCACCATCACAAATTTGATAGAATCTACCACAGTATGTGGGGACATTAGGTGGCTGCACTCCTTACCATTCCCGCCACTGGAGGGGCAATTCATTGGCAGCAGCCCAGTTAGGAACTCCCCTACCGCTAGCATCCTTATCCTCAAAGCGGGCACCATGAGTCAGTAGTAGTTTAATAACCTGCTGCCTCTTTTCTATAGAATATCTAGGTCTGTCGCATGCCTGTGCATATGTAGCACATAGTGCAGGTGTTAAGCCAGCACTGTCTCTCGCAACCGGGTTAGCGCCATGTCGTAGTAGCGCCTTTACTACGGCGACCGATCCATTGCTTGCCGCCCAGTGTAACGGTGTCTGTAGAGAAAGTTTGAGACGATAGCCGGCAGGGCGATACTGGTAAATATCTCCTGGCACAACGGCCTGCGCCTCAGTGTCTGCACCAAGACCAATAAGACGTTCTATCAGAGCTGTGACCCCTTCATGATGCTCGTTATAGAGATCTGCGACACGGTGTAGAGCCGTCCACCCTTCCTGAGTTATATCGGTGGCCTTCGCCCCGTGATCAAGTAGTAGATTAGCGACCTGTAGCATGCTTACAACCCCTAACCTTTCTTCGAGAGCGAATAAAAGCGCTGTCCAGCCTGATGAAGACCTATCATTGATACGTGCTCCCTCTGCTAGTAGTCTCTCGACGATTCCTACCTGGTTCCCGTGAGCTGCTCGGTGGAGCATAGTCTCTCCGCAGAGAGTTGAAATGAAGATGTTGGGGTATCTATGGTGTTCTAAGCAAAACTGGAAGAGCGAATATGGCCCGTAGTATGCAAGTATGTGCATTGGTGTCTGGCCCAAGTTATCTGTAACGAAGGCTGAGGCTCCGTGCTGCAGTAGCATCGTGATAGTGTCCGTGTTAAAGCGATCGCCCGTTGGTAGAGGCCGACGATGTTTCACCATCGCGCGTGTGATGGCTGTAGCACCGTCCTCGTTTCTGATGTGTACATCCGCTCCTCGCTCAAGCAGAACTTGTACTGCCCCAGCAGTGTCGGGGGAAGAAGCGCTGATATGCAATGCGGTGTCACCTACGCTGCCCTGTTGAGCATTTATCCTCGCGCCGGCGTCTAGCAGCAGCTCGATAACTCTCCGCTGTTTTTGCGGGTGCAGCTCATCCGGCTTAAATTCTGATCCACATAGCTTTCTCCGACAGGACGCAGCCTTCCAAAGGGCTTCATCAAGGCCATCCTGCGTAGCCTTCCCGCCCTGAAGCAATGTTTGGATGGCACCCTCCACCCACTGGGCAGCGCCCACAAACAGCGCCGCATCTACCTCATCCGCGTCCATCGCCCGCCAGGCACAAAGATCGCTCACAATCTCGTCAAAGCCCCGTGACGCGGCCTCGCTAATCGCAGACTGATGGAGCTTCGACAGCTTGCGCACTCTTGAAAGGTGATCAACCCGTGGCTTGCGTACGCTTGACAGGCCGTGAGCCACGCCGTGATCCCAGAGCATCTTGACGATGGCGCGCCTCCCCCATATTGCAGCCAGCACCAACGAGTTATCGCATTCAAAGGAAAAATCACCCATGGCAGGCTTCTCAGAGTCTGCCCCGGCGTCGAGCAGCAGCCGGACTACATCAGGGTGGCCGCTGGTAATAGCATCGTGTAATGCAGTCCCACGGCAGCCGAAGTCCACGTCCCAGCCGCTACTGATGAGCTCTTGTAGCTTGACGGTGTCGTTTGCCTTGGCGGCGAGGTGTAGAGCGAGCTCTGGACGCTGGTGAACCATATTTGATTAACTATATCAGGTGCATTCTAGCATTATGGCGGACTCAATACATTTATAAAAGAATGGTAACTATTGAGGGAGAACAATTCTACCAACAATTGTTGTTGGCTATTAAAACCTATGTTTGTCACGGCCATGGTATGAAAGATGAATAATGTGTTATAACTGGCTAGCTATAATATAACTATTCTCTCCTTTAACTAGGCACCTAGGTAGTTAACTAGTTAGTTAAAGAGTAGTGCCTGCAATAATGATAGTGTTAAATTAACAGGCAACACTGCTTATCAGCAACAGCGGAATGAGTCTGTTCAACTCCTTCAACAGTTATCAGACCATCACCTTGTCGCTCGACCGGTTCCCTCCTTATCTACTCCTACCCACCTCAAGGCTATCCTTGCAGAACAGGTAGTACCCGGTAGTTATAGGTAATGCCCAACTTTCGGCTTCGGCGTCTCCGGTCGTTACCTTGGTCTCATGACTTGTGGCTGGCCCTCATCCTTCTGGCGTGTTGCCGGGTATGAGACAGGGGTTTGTTTACCCAGCCGATAACTACTCGCTACGGAGGTGTCGTTAACCCATGTTGCATGCGGCGGGTTCGTCCGTGAAACTGTCACAAGAACATGTTACCATCGGCTATGTGAGGAAGTGTCAAATCAACACCTTGAAAGGTAGGCCTGACCAGGTAACTAGGAGTAGTTAACTATGGGTGGCCAGGTATTCGGCGTAACACCTTCTTTGGCTGTTTTTATTACATAAATGCCCATGATACTTGACCAGGAGTTGCAGAGTTCCCCCTCATTCGCAACCCACAGCGTGAAATAGCTAGCTTTTTTTGAATATATAGAGATTTTGAAACCATATAGAATCAACAGGACGAACGTAGAGACTTAGATTTCGGACGCGTGGCTTTCCCATTGCTAGTAACCAAGCATATTCATGATAATCATTCTTCGCTCTCATACATCATATCGTTAAGGTCATGTCAGGTCGTTTCCTCGGGTTCGTACATCGAAAAAGGGGGTGAAGATGAACAAATAAAATGGAGTATTTTCAACATTCCCAAGAAGTCAAAAGGGAAGAAGGGGAGAGGAAGCAGAAGAAAACTGGGAAGGGTTAAGGATGAGATAGCGAGCTTGGAGCTGCCGATGCGCGAAACAAGGATGGAGAGACGAGTGTAGGAAGAGGAGTGGAGTTGCTAAGTTAATACACCGAAATGGGAGAGAAACTCAGGGGAGATGCGGAAGAATGGGCAAGGGCGTATGGTTCAAACAAATGAAAGATATGTTGCTGTCGAAGCTGTGGTTCAAAGTGAGTGGACAAAGGGAAGCAGACGGCTTTATGGTCCGATTTTGTATATAGGAATTTGGATAAAATCTCCCGGGAGCTTGTTCGCGCAAACGGAGTGGAATATAAAAAGGTCAAAAAGGGGAAATGAAGAAGAAAACATGAATAAAAAAATAGAAAAAAAAAAAAAAAAATAAGTGAATAAAAAATAAAGGAGAAAGCATAAAAGCCATCAAACATTAACCAGAACCCATAAGAAAACCCCTCCCCTCAAAAAATGCGGAAAAAAAAGTAATGAAAACAACAATTAGCTATGTGTGAATGCGGGTATGAAACGGTGAATGCCTCGCGGCTGGTCTCTGGAGGGAGAGGCTCTGGTCCCCCTCGACAAGGTAAAAATGGTAAGAATATTTTCTGCCATCCATCCGATCCACGGACGGCCTATAAGAAAGAGAAAAGATGCATAACCCGCGAGGGAAGAAAAAAAATGGCGTATAGAACCTTCATCCAAAAAATGCAAGTCATAGATGCGCATGGAGAGAACATACGAAATAGTTGGTGGATATATCCATCCTGGCCGCGTAGAGCGATAGGGTCAACAGGGCGAAGAGTAAGCATCGCCTGCTAGCCAAAAAGTGATTGCACTGGTAACGTTGATATTCCGTTTTGTAAACCTTAAGTTTGCTCAGGTATTATCCGGTTGAAGGGTGAGGTTGAAGAGAAATCAACAGGTGAGGGATTCCCTGCCAGGCTCCTCGGCCTTGACGGTCTTCCCAGCACATTCTCTTACCATGTTGTTGAAGTCCTGTAGTACCTTCTGAGGGACACGGTCCCACATTAGTGATCGCGAGTAGATGTCTGGATTTCCATTTCCCTTGAAAGCAGCACGGTTCTGGAGTCCGTGGTTGCGCATTGCTGCGTAGGCTTGCTGTAGGTTTGATGGAGGAGCAACGTGGTCATCGCCCATATCGTCATCGCCCAGAGTAGTAAGTGCTTGGTATTGCTTGGTAGTCATGGCAAAGGCCTGGGCATCCTCTTGGTCTTTAGATGGTGCAACGAGGTTGTTATGCAGGACATCAAGATTTGTGGCGGTGCCACCAGCAGGGCCGGATGTGATCTGGGCCATTTCACTGTTGCTAATCGTGGTGGGTAGCAGAGCACCGGAGCTGGGCGAGGGTCCAACAATGCTAGCCGAGCTTCCATCAGGAGAGCCCGAGGCAAGGACTGCACGCAAGACATTTGCTGACTCTGCGCGGTATTCTTCGGATAGAGCGGGGATGGCGGGTTGCGAGGTGGAAGTGCTGTTGGAGGCAATAAAGGCGCCAAACAGCAGGCACATATAGAATGCATTCCAGCTGAAAGCAGAGTCGGTCTGGGTCATCGGCTTCTCTGCTTGTTTCTCTGCCTTCTTGGAGTTGAAGTCTAGGGTAAATGGATGGCGAGCAGGCGTAGGAGTAGGGCTGCGGGGTTGCGGGCGCTGTTCAGTGTCGAGACTGAACTCATCAGACAGGGAGAACGAGTCCCAAGAAGGGTTGTCCACGCCGAGGCTACCATAGTCGGAAAAGTCATTGCGAATCGTGGAGGCAGGGTCTGAGGGATTAGAGTTGAGCTCCATCCTCTCCAGATGTTCTCGAAGAATAGTGTTCTTCTTGCGAAGCTCGCCAGTCTCAAGGGTGTGAGTGCGAATCAACTCTTCCTTTTCCATATGGAGCTGTTCAACAAATTGGTGCAACTGTTGCTGGCGCTCAAGCATTTCGTTCTTTTCCCTGATGAGTTCCGCCTCTCGAAGCTTCATCTCCTGGAGTGCCTCCTGAAGCTCATTAATGTGAGTGGAAGACCGTCGTTTGTCCTCCTCTAACTGTTCGGTGTGGACTTTCTTTCGCTGGCGAGAATCAAGGCTAGTGGTCGTTAGTAAGGATAATTCATGTACTGGTAGAGTGGATAGGACTTACGCCGCCTGCCTGTTTCTAAGAAGGCGTTTCTGCTGCTTGAGTTCCTTTATCTCATCCTCGTCATTCGACTGGCTGATCAGGAGATCGATGTTACTCAACGTCCGCTCAGCGGGGATATCGAAACGCGCATTCTTCTTGCGTATCCCATCTCGTCGGATGGTAAGACTGGCTGCGCTGTTTCGGTATCCACCAGAGGTCCTGACTGGTCGCGACTGGACTTCTGGCACCTCGGATGAGCCTGATACCCAGCCCTGACTGGATTGCGGGGACATGGGAATAGAATTAGGAGCAGCGAAGGGTGGAGAGGCTCTGAATTGCATCTGCTGGTAAGACATCGGCTGCACCTGGCCAACGGCGCCACCGGTAAATGGGTTGGCGACTGAACCATCGAACTCTTGGGTGAAGTTCTCGTAGATTGGTGTGGGGGTACAAGAGCCGGAATCATTAGATACTGGCCAAATCTGTTGTGGCTGTTGCTGGTGGTGCTGGTGGGGATGTGGTTGCTGGGAAAAGGCTCCTGTGGGCGCATCTAGTCGCACGAAAGGATTGCTGACAGGCTCAAATAGTGGTGTTGATAGTTGTGATGGGTGCCGTGACTGTGCGTCGGTTTGGTGTTGAGCCATATCCGACCATACTGACTCCCTCCGTGAAAACTCATCGGTGGTTTGATCAAAGGAGGTCCGCCGTGAGCTGTCCATCGACATATCCTGAGCGCCGGTATCGAGGATCTTGTCGTCCAGTACACTCATCTCCTCGTCCCTGGCGAACATGGGTTTTGTGTCGAGGTTGGGAGGAGGCTGGAAGAAGTCAAAAGCCGGTGATGGAAGAGAAAACCTCGCCATCTTGGGAGGGTGTGTGTGTATAGATTGGGTGGTATGGTAAAAAGACGCACTCAAGGCGGGAAGATGGTCGAGTCCCGCCGTACACCGTAGAAGAAAAGAATAAACCAAATATAGAAAAAGAAGCAGATTATGCAAAAATCAAGGGGGTCGTAGTCGTTAAATCGTCTCGTCGTAGATAGAATAAAGTGTTCAGCGTAGTTGGTTGGCAGTGTTCGTTGTTGTAGGAGACGGAGGAAGCAGAAGAGAAAGAAGATATTCTGCCTTGGTTGCGGGAAGAGGCGGTGTGTGCGGTAGATACGGTTGGCTCCCTTCGTCGTTTTTTTTATTTTTGCGGACGGGCCAAAGAAAAAAAAAAGATGGCGCACGCAAGAAGTGGGCAAGGGAAGAGAAGCAAAAGAAGAAGAGAAGAAGAAACGATAGAACACTGTGCAACGTGCCTGGGAGAGAGGGACGTCGATGCGGGGGGGGAGGAGGGGAGGGAAGGGTAGGAAGCGTTAGACGGGGGTCTCGTTGCTTCTGCTGCTGTTCTCCTGCTCGTGTTGAGGTCAAGAGACACTATGGTGACGGCGGGCTGGTGGTACTTTTTTAGTGATGGCTTGATATATAGTAGCGATCATCTGCTCAGGGCAGCGGGGGCAGCTAATATATCTTTTGATCCGACTCTATCGGTATCTTGTGAGTATGCAAGGTCAGACGAAGACCGTCGCTCTTTAATACCGCCGTCGGGGTCACTCGTGGTGCTGCGCAGGCCGTCCGGGTTGTCCTATCACCTATCGACTTCCCTGGCGATGGAGATGCGATCGAGGCGTTCGAGCAATGGTAACCCGACCCTTAAGCTATGGTGCTGAGGTAACTTAAGGTAAGGTGGTGGTGAACCGGGGGGAAAAGGTTTCGTGCAAGAGAGCCACCTTCGTACCCGTCACCAAGAGGAGCAGATCGAAAAAAAATGTTGCCCAGCGGTAATGATAATAATAATTCGGCTGCTTTGATTCTGTACCTTTTGGTAAGATACAGCAAAATCAAACCAAAGGGTGTGGTGCGTCCGTGTGTTGGATGGGCGGTTTGATCCAGTCGATGCGCTTCTTCCCTTGTCCCTTGCGGGTGCCTGGAGGTCGATGTACAGTTCCCCGTCCACTGGGCAAGTGTATATTCCCTTTCTCGTCAGGCGTGAGATGCCATATCAAGAATGAAGAATGCAAAAATACATGGTAAGAAGGAAAAAGGAAAGAGAGAGTTCAAGCATGTCCCTCGATCTCATCCATCGTCATCTCTGGCACGCCTGGGGATTGTCGACTGACGCCTAAACTGTATGGGGATGCACCCTCACCGGCAGTCCGTTGCGAATCCATCCTGGTTCCAGATCGACCAGCCATCGTCTCTCGCCGGAAGTCTAAAAAGTAAGGCGACGAAACAGCAGCCTGCGTTGAGCTCTGCGAGCGGCTGTCATTGGATGCCTCCTATTGGGGTTGTCTTTTTTGGGGGTTTGGGCACACTTGCAGCTCTAGCTCTTGTCCTTCTTTTTTTTTCCTGGTATGGACTTCGACCCTTTTTTCGTCTCTCTGAACTGATTATTTTTAAACTTCGACGTTTCTGCTCTACCTGCGAGGGAGTCGAACCATACAGACGGAATTCCGAGATAGTCGCCTGGTTTTGTGTTGAAATTAGCGATATAGTTACCGATCATGTCTGGAGATATTCGTTCGATACCAGCGAAGAACTCGGTCGAATAGATAGACTCGTTATGGAGTCGCAGAATGACGGGGTCTGATATTGCCCAGTATCGCACATCTCGCACGGTATTGGCGTCGTCTCGTCGAGGCTCTCGAAGGCATAAACTCCCTCTGACACACGGCTCCTGTCTCAGAGAACAGGGGCCAAGTATACTTACTCCGCCTGGACTCGGCGGGCATTCTCAGCCAAACAACCACAGCTCTCAAACAACCTCTCAAGCCGCCTCTCTCATCGTGAGGGTAGAATGACATCGACTGGCTGAGAACTTCTGTTTTTTTTGGCTCTCCTTCAATGCTGTTCCTGTTCACCTGTTACTTTCCTCCCGAGCGGAACGAACTCCAAGCTACAGCCACACCACTCCTCTCTACCATGGATCGGGGCCGGGGGAAATGTGGGCACAGAACCTTCTGCACTTTGTTGATACATACATACAAGCCCGGGAGGTTGCTTCTTTCGGGACACTCGTTCTCCTCACGTTAATCATATGGGCTGTGGCGTTTCGCTTCGCCGCTACCCTTCCTCATTTACCGCCATCTAAGGTTACCTTATGTCGTAAGGCCCTTGCATCGACCGACCAAGAGAGCTACGCCGCGCATTCCTAAGGTCGCCGTCAGCATTGTTTATGGATTTTTGAGTACGGATACTCCTATGCACCCGCACAACACCATTCCATATGCCATGAAGCTTACGCTGGCATTGCAACGGTCTTCCGCCCTTCCCGCGTACATACATACCCACAAAGACGAGCAGACGGACGTTGCTTCTTGTTCCGAAGATCTGTGCTCCACAAATACTACACATTTGGGGATAAGTATGGTCACTGCTTTAGGTTCCTCATCCTTCCTTTTTTAATTTTAATTTTTGTTATAAAAGCCAAAGAAAAGGACCTTCTTCGCACGTACGACCTATTTCGTTAGAGACCCAGCGAGGAAAGGGCGGTTAGAAAAAGAAGGGAGAACAAGGAGGGCTAGAGCTACCTATACTCCAGGTGCATTTTTCATGGCTGAGATTGCCCTGTTCTTGAACTACCAGGATGCGCGCGGCCTACCCAGAGGTATGTTTAGATCGGTCTTGTGCCCCTCCTCGTTACATTCCTCCCCGAGTAACTCGTAATATAATGGCGGATTGGCGGGACAAGCAATAGCAAAACCGATTTTCATCACTGCCGCTAATCGTGAGCCAATAGTATTGGCCTCTCTCACCGCCTAAAACGGGTTAAGGGCGAAAAGCAAACGTTGCATTTCTGTACCATGAGGATGAATATCCCCTTCTTCCTCAGTCAGACGTCTGTCTTCTCTATTCGAGCAACTGCTCATAGGTTGGAGCCTGAGCGCCTCACATTTCGGACATTAATAGGCTCAGGCGCGCAGCTGAAAGGCCGTCCTTGCACTCCGTTAATTTTCTGGTGCTGGCCATCCTCATGCTCTGAGTATACATATAGTCATATACACATGTGACCTTTAGTCTCAACTCAGCCTTGTATGATTGAACCGGCGTAGTCTCAGGGCCCAGGGCAATTTGATTAATGGTTTAAATCCTGTAGATTTTTGGCTCATAAAATTCTTCAAGTGGACTATCACGAGATATACACGAAGTTGTGTGTATTCGTAATGTGTCGGTTTTGTCCTGTCGCGTGCGGATATCCGAGATATTATTGAGCCTTCTCAACCACTTTCCCGGAAAATTCTTGCCATTTCTGGGCTTGGCTGTCATGATATCACGATACAAGTGTGCATAGTTGCCATCGTAATTGAGATCTATAAGGCATCAAGACTAACTCCTTCAATCAGGGTTGCCCCTTAAGTTATATGCTAGCGCCTTGCACAGATTGCATATAATAAGGAGTTTTCCGATGCTCTGCGAGAGACAAACAGCGGATAGCTGCTATCTGAGGGTCTACTCTCACATGATTCCTGGGCAAAACGGGATGAACCTAGTTGTGCCATTTTTGCGCGGTATGAGAGGGGGTAGAAAAGAATAAACCGGACGGGGACCTGGAATGGATGGTATCCGCAGCCAAGGACAATAATAATACACCGAAATGAAACTTCAGTAAGATATTAGTTTGGGTATATGCTTACACGGATGTGCTGCCGCCATGAAGCGATGAGGTATACTGGCTTTGCCCCCCTCACCTATTTCAATCGTTTCAGTGGAATCTCAATGGAGCTCCGATTTGATCAAGACGCTTTGTGGCTGAAGTTTATCTAGCTTCTATGAAAACAGCCCTGATATTTTAATGTGGTGTGCTGAAGGAGGTGATTCCAGAGTAGCGGTGGTGAGGGGCAAGGATGTACGAAATATGGATAGGTGGCTCGTCCTGAAATTGCGCCACGCTTCGCGCCGTTCCAGGTACGTAACCACATGCGCGCTGCTACACAGTATTGGAGCGGTGTTTAGTGGCGAATCCAGTCAGGTTTATGCAATTATGATCCTGTAGCTAGAAGAGACATCATAAAAAGAAAAGTACACGCAGGAGGCGAAAAGCAAGTACCCTCAAATTAGACCGCAACTGTCATCTCCAGGTACGCAAATATGGGAAGTGACAACGGTACAGATTCACCCGGTAGTTGTAGCTGGAGTAATCTGATATCAACGAAAAGGACGTGGTCAAAATAATGTAAGATTACATAATCATATGACATAACCAAAACTATAAATAGATGGATGATTACGTAATTTAACGAGCTTCAGTTAACGGCCAATGAAGCAATTCAAAAAACAACTTCGAGGAAAACCTCGTTTTTGTTTGTTCTTGACAACCGCCTGCATTTTTCATGCACCACACTTCAGGCACAAAAGCAGCTGGCAAATGAGAAGCCAAAACTCGACCTCAGACCACTGGCGCTCAAACTGAGACTGTTTTGCTCGTATCGAGATGCGCCCCTCGCCGTCCTCCTGATCGAAACAGACCCTCTGTGCCTGCCCAATTAAAGGCCAACTACCATCCCTCATTTCCGCGTCTTGCGAACCTCAAGCGGGCGGGCTTAATAATCTTTGCTCCGGGGATGCTCTCTCAGCCGTGCGTGGGCTGGCCGAAGGCCCGCCTACTTTTCAAGGCAATACCCCTCGCCTGTACTGCAGGTGATTGGTTAGGCAGTATTATTGTCATCCCATTTAATAGTTGTGCTCATTCCGGACATATACCAGTTCAACCGTGAAAGAGGGCGTCAGAAGGATCACCCCGAGACATCCTCCGTATCAAACTTTAGAGGATTGCCCAGCATGATACTCGCCTTGCCATTTTCTCGGAATATGGTAATCTCATTGCGGCGTACCTCAGCTCTTGGATGAAAAAAAATGAAATCTCCTTTTATTACATCTTATAATGCGCTTATCGGCCGTGATTTTTGAATATAAAGCTCGGGGACAACTGCGCCTCCGCTTGCCTAGTTCCAGCCTTGCATTTTGACCTGGGCCTAACAAGAAGATAACTGGATGACTCATAAGTTAAACCAGTAAAACCCGCTCCAAGCAGGTGAAGGCGAATGGACAGCCCCGTTTTATGCTCGAATTTATGAAGCGTCTACCCCTGTCATATGCGTTCGCCTTATATGACGCAGATTCAACAGTTGGGGATTTTCAAGGCAGTTCCCTCCGGCCACTACTCCTCCCTGTATCTTTTCTTCAATTGCAAATAGAAATTGTGGGAGTTTTTCGAAACTATTATTACCCTGAGTCTGAGATATCACGGACCCCTCCACTCATAATGAACAAGGCAAGTTGAATGCTCAAAATCAAACAGAAACTTTGATAGCAGATACGTGTACCCCTGCGTGGATTGTGTCTGGTTACCTAGAGCTGCGCATGGATGAATTCACATCGAATTGCGCCCGACATCAGTTCTAGCTTGCGTATTATCCCTTGGTGCACAGAAATGGAATTCTTCTCCATACGCTTTGGCTGGTATGCAATATTGGTGACATTTTAGCTCAAATGGCCGAGAAACGTCATGGTGCATTTTAAAATTCCTCTCCTTCCGCGGAAGGAATTCTGCATTTGAGGACTCGTTCGATGCATGGCAGCCCTGGTAGTAGCCATGCCATGTGAAATAGTAATGACGAGCCCAATCATTCCGTCTCTTTCGAACTCACCACTGCGGCCATGGGCCCTTGAAGTGTGCAATAAAACGATTCAGAATATGCAATTTTTAAGCTTAGCGGCAGACAACTGCTGGATAAGCTTGGGTACCCGACGCACAGGATGTTAACACACCTCGTCTCCTCTGATGTTCTGTTCATGCAGCGCGTCTGTTTTGATAAGAATTCATGGGGAGATTTTTTGGTCCCAAGGTATGATGACTCTTAACTTGAAACATATCCTTACATATGCTTGGTGAGTTGTCCGCTGGGTATATTTCTAGAATTACTAGTATAGCCCCGCCAGCTCACAAAACATATGCTGCGTTACGAGCTAAAGGGGAGACGTGGATATCACTGAGGGAGAACTGCATAGTTGATTTCCTATTGAGGATGTAAGATAATTGAAAAAGCAAACTGTTGACGCCCAAACGCCCGAAGGTAGCTTATCCACCCAATGTTTCTTGTACAAATGAGTAACAATACAAAGAGCTATCATAGGAACTATCTTAGATTGCTGGTGGCCCTTGAGGCCCAAAAAAAGTAAGAGCTTCGCCATCAAAAGATGGGCTGATATCTCAGGTACACGAGGATAGTTTCGGGTTCAGCGGGGCAAAAGTGACCAGGTGGTGAGATTGAGCTTGCTCCTCGTATTGAAACAAGTTGAAGCTAGTTGCCCAATTACTGGCCGGCGTTGCGATTAAGAGAACAATTGACTCTTACTCGAACTAAGAGAACCCGATGAAATCTAGCTGCTGGGAAGCATCCCCACCATCGGTGCCTTGAATAATCTCTTCTGGTTCCTCCAAATCATCAGAATCGACATCATCAGAGTCAATCTCTTCATACACCTCGTTATCGCTTGAGACATCCTCCTCAGAGTCTCCTTCAGCAGACGGATCTACCTTGTTAGCAGTGAACTTGCGAATTTGACCAGCTCTATCAACATGAGGAAGGGGGCATTTCTTATTGCCACAGTTTCCTGTGTTAGCATAGTCGGGACACTCGTGGACATGTCGCCCTTCACAAGTGGCTCCTTTACTGCAGTATCCTAAAATGGCAAAATCACGACAGACCGGAGCACCCGGCGTTATGTGGACATGGGTATATCGGCAACACGGATTCGTGCATCGACCACGAAGGAAATGAAGACACGCCGGGGATCTTTCAGGGGACGGGTCATGTGAAAGATCACAGGCCAAACCTGCATCGCATTTACCTGTCTGGAGGAAGTCTTTGCAGATGGCGACTTTGTTCGGGTCATGGATATAGGGGCAAGTTGGGCCCTTGAAACAAGTACCTATAATTCAGGTAAAAGGAGTTGTCAGTACTCACAAACGATATGCTCTTCTACCCAACACTGATGGGCCCATATCTAATCAGCTTGGATGCCGCCGAGGCCGATGGGATAGAATCTTCAGAAGGAGAGACTGGTACCCGTCGATGTAAATCTCTTGCATAGCTCGTTTCTCTTTTTCACGTTTCCGGGTTTTCTTTGATGTTGTAAGTTAAATGATTAATAAAGAAACAAGTAATCCCTTTAGGGTCAACTTCGAATGAATAAACTAGATTGTGCATACTTCTTTGAAATGACAGCACCTAGGCGGTGTAGGTTGCCCCGTTTGCTTCTGACAAACATAACACCTCCGACATTCACTCGTTTGGGGGTCACGTTCGCCTTTAACGGGTCATCTATAAACTGTGAGCTGATCCTCGAACTCTAATAGATATCAAAAGCAGATATATCCTCACTGGAAAGGGAGATGAGTTTACTGCCACCTTGGGCGACTTGAAATGGTATATTCCCGACAAGTATGGTATAAGTCCTTCCGTCAGGCAGAGGTTCGCTCCTATTGCTCTCTGGGAAACTTGAAGCAGACTGAGCATGTCGTAGAACCATGGATTCTTCCTGTGCCGCTTTCTTCTGTGATTTTAATCTCCGAGTCTCTGCTATTGCCTTGTTTCTGGCCTGCGTCTCCTGGTCAAATATTGATGAATTTATCAGCTGCATGTGGCGATCTCTCTTCGCTATCCACGAGCTCTTCGTGCCGGGTTTGGCATCGGTGGCCTCATCGCTCGGTGTAGACGATGAGGCTGCTACGCTTGCCGTCTCCGCTGGGGTGCTTTGACTATTAAGCACAAGTGTTCGGTTTCTGTGTGCGCCCGCCAAAGCCCTTGATGGTCCCCTTCCTCTTCCACGATATGGCCTCCAGCCGCCTCGCGAATGTCGAGCATAGGAAGAGCTTGGATTCCCACCGCGCACGGCAGAGTGCGTCTGGTTCTTGTGTTGGTTGATTTGGCCTAGTTGACTTGGTTACTTCTCATCAATACCTTGAGACAAAAAAGTATGGAAAACCCACCAGCTAACTGGCCAATCCTAGCCAGAAGCTCTTCTTCCTCAGTCATGGGAATACCACTGAGCGAGTTCAATAGTTAAATTGAATGTGAAACATTCCACTATTCTTAAGAAGAAATATTGAAGACGTTGTAGAGTTGAGTGGTGCGGTGTTGTGAAGCCTCTTTCAATCCTGCCGTTCCAACTTGAAACCTTATTACCTATTCGTTATGTAATACTGGAATTTTACTTATTCCTTTTCCGAAAATCTAACCTGGCCAATCATGTGGATTGAACGCGAGGCCAATTGTAAAAGCGCCTTTCAAAACAAGCAATAGAAAACATAGGTACGAGATAGTTACTTGATGTATTGTTATTTATAATACATTAACGGTAGGATGATATGCGAGGCCTATCAGTCTTTTGTAGACGAAACTAACAGGAAGGCAGAATTGCCATCACACATTTTCAAATTTCACATTTTCATCCTCATCAACGTCGGTGCCTATACCGGATGCAGTAGGCTCTCCTTCTGACCCTTCATCAAAGTTGTACCCGGCTGTAGGTGGTAGCTCCTCCTTTGCATCCCTATACGCGATGGCATCTGCATAGTTGCTTTCCCTTGCCTCGGGTTTTAATTCCCAAGTCATCGCAAAGTCGCCGGACTTAACCAGATGTGCCACGATCTCAAGCGTTTGTTTGAGATACACTTCCGGTTGCCGTAGCTCAGCCTTAAGCGACTTGAATGGCCAATACTTGTGTCTGCGGAAACAAGCATATATAAGATCCAGAAGTTCGTTCTGGGGCATACGGGCAGTTTTGTTTTCCTGTGCGCGTACTTTTGCGGGTTTCGCAACTTGCTGTTGAAAGTCAGCTAGAAGCCCATACTGTGTAACATTTGAAACAACCACTACTAGACTTACAATGAAATTGGACTTGTCGGCAGCAGCAACTGTTTTTGGTTGAAGCATCTTGCCAGGTACTTTTTCGATAAACTTAGTTTCTCGCTTGGGTTTGAGGGATTCCAACGCCCGTTCTTCTGCTAGTCTCTGGTACTCTTCGTTTTCAACAGGAAGACAGTTAAACTCATCATGAACCCGAGCCGTGATGGCGGTTTGTCCTAGGAAAAAAGTAAGCTGCATGTCGACTGTAAATATCTAGTCTTGCTTCACATACTTGGTACCGTCTTCTTCACATAGGGCTCCCACTTCTTTTTCCTCTCTTTCTTCTTTGCATCACGTTTAGTCTGTTCGTAAAGATATGACCGACCGTACGGCTGGTTTTCGTTGTAAAACTGATTTATCTTGTCCTTATACCCCGGAAGGTCCTTTTCTGTGAAGACAAATGTATTCTGAACCGCGTATGCTGATCGATCGGCGTTTACATTCTGTCGTCTCAGGTTGTAGTCTTTCGGTACGCCTTTATTCTGAGGTATATCAAGGAGTCGCAAACTTATCTAAATGCAACATGTCAGCGAAACCGCATATATAGCTCGTAGACGAAGAAATAGAAGGCGGAATACTCGTTTGATATCTGTCGGGTCGCCCTCAACTCTGACCGTGCCGATCTGAATCTCCTCGTCGTCGTCGAGTTTCGACCATTGCTCCCACAAGGTCCTGGGTACCCGTGTCAACCACACATTTTGAAAAGCGTTTGTGAAATCCAGGTCTCCGGTGTCTTCGTAGATATCCTCGTCCGACATGTTTATGTCCTTCGTGTCAGGCTCTTCCTTGATCCCTGGGTTGGCAAGAGGTTCAGCCTTGATCTGCCCTGCGTTCAAGCCGGACATAGTTATATATGTGAAGCTTCGGCTGTGCTGTGTGCCTGTAACGCAGAATTGAATTAATGGATAGTAATGAATAGCTGAATGAAAGAAGTGTTGCTCGATCGCAAAGCTTTTGTTCTTCAGAGTACTTATGAGGTCAGAGATTTGCTGACTAAGCACGCGCTAACTAGCCTCCAGCTTATCACAAAGCTTCGCCCTCTTATCTTAATATCTACTTTTCAGTATTTACACCCCGAATCACAGCGGCTACTGTTCCTCTATGCCTTTGATTCGCTTCGTTTTTAGATAGTTATAACCAGCAAATAAATATGGATTCCTTCAACCTCGATCCCACAGTTGACTCCGAGTTTGCTAATGAATTTGCTGAGATCCAATCAACCAACGATCAACGAGCCAAAGCACAGCTCTACAGTGACCTACTCTCCAAAATAGTCAACAAACCTTCTCGTTCCCTTGCACGGGACCTTACCCTTTTCTTTGGGTGCATTCTTGGGGGGGAAATAAGTGTTATTGCATCCCGACCTCTCCTTGATAGTTTTATCAGCTCTCTCAAGCCTCTCCCCGCAACTACCAGGATAGAAGTTGGACTACCAGCTATCATTGCCCTTCAGACGCGCGCAACTTCAGTTGAAGAGCAAGATGCTATGCTACGTGAGACACTTGCCGATGCATACGAGGAAGTGGAAGAATACTCCCAGGCTGCGAGGGTGCTGCAGGGAATTCACCTTGACAGCTCGCAACGTCACATAACCGATGAAGAAAAAATTCGCATGTGGATTAGGATAATACGCCTATATTTAGAAGATGACGATGCGGGTGGTGCTGAAATGTTTCTAAACAAAATTAAAAATCTGCCAACCAAGACCGAGGACCCAGCTTTACGGTTACATTTCCAATTATCCCAGGCCAGAATCCTTGATGCAAGACGACGATTTCTTGAGGCCAGCCAAGAATATCTCGCTGTTAGCTTAGCTAATGGTGTAGACGAAGATGATCGATTGCAAGCTCTTTCTGCGGCGATAAGATGTGTTGTTCTAGCTCCTGCAGGACCGCAGAGATCACGAGCATTGTCCAGGTTATATAAGGACGACAGGTCTTCCTCTCTGGAAGAATATGGTATCTTGGAAAAGATATTTCGTGACCAGCTATTAACAGAAGATGAAGTTACCAACTTTGCTTCTGGTTTAGTTCCTCACCAACTGGCACAAACAGCCGATGGGTTGACGGTGCTAGATAAGGCAGTTATCGAACACAACCTACTAGCGGCCTCCAAGTTATATGAGAATATCCGAGTCGATGACTTGGGCTTGATTCTGGGCCTCAAAGCATCAGGCGACATGAGTGCTGGTGAGAAGGCAGAGGCCTATGCTGCGAGAATGCTGGAGCAAGACCGACTGAAAGGAACAATTGACCAAATTGACGGTGTGATCAGCTTCAACTCGGAGATGTATGGAGACGTGCGGACTGGCCGTAGTCTACGGTACTGGGATACTGGGGTTCAACACCTTGCTCAAGATATAGAGAATGTAGCAGCCGCCATCATGGACGAGTTTCCAGTGGGTTACATCTTTCTCCATTCCTTTCTTTTCTCTTCTTCTTTTCCTTCCTTTTTTTAATAAGGGATACTAACTTGCATTCCAAGGAATTTTCTGCCGCTCGAATGGTGCACTAGCCTATTATATTTCATACAACAAACAAGTCGTTTCACCACCCAGAGAAGACTGTCTTGAATGCGTTTAGCTCGGTGACCTCGCACGATCCGAATAGTTGGCTGTATATGACATCCTTATTTTACCACACGCTTTCTTTTGTCAGGTTCTATTCCCTAACAGCTAAACAGTACGGCTCTTGTTAAGACATATTAGAACATAGTTACATGGCTAATGTATGAAATTTGGCAAAACTATCTCGTACTAAAGGCAAAGGCAAACCATAATCACATTGATTTATTGACTTGATCCCCTAAATCAGGTAGCAAGTCAAGAAGAATTAAGAGTTTTTTTAAGAGACCTGCCCGGTTCTTATATCAGAAAGTTTAGAACCGCCATTGATTTACCCACGTAGCCATCAAGTCGGCGGAAATTGGCCCCATTGATTGCATGGTCCTGCTAGCCTCTCTAGCCCGCGTCACACTGATTGGCGCCGACAGGGCCCCCTCTCCCTCTACTAAGCTCTTGTAGAAAGGGAGTAGTTTTAATGCGGGCTTTGTCAACATATCTTGATCTGAGGGGTTCCGAATCTTTTCCAGTTCTTCTATCCATTCTTTCATAGAAACTCGCTGAACTGCATAATTTTCATGAAGCGGCATCAAGAGAGATTCCCATGGAGTGGTCGATGGATTAACTAAGTGGAAGACCGAGCACCGGGATTCTGCCTCTGTCATTCGACGGGATTCTACAATCTCTATGATTATAGTAGCAAGGGTATTCTATTTTTTCGTTGACGATTAGCTAGTTAATCCTTTTGATGGGAAAAAAAGAGTTAATTGTGAGTGCATACCACAGGGATCCAATCAACAGGCATTGAGCCTAAGGTTTTAGGAATCTTTCTGATAGATTTTGAAGTCGCAACAATGGATGGTAGCCACTCTGTTGAATTCCAGGTACCTTCCTCAGTGGTCGGGCCTGCAATCTGGCCCAGACGAAGAATAGTTGTTGGAACTCCAGCTCGAGATGCTGCATGGCAGATACGCTCACAAATGTGCTTGGCTTGTCCGTATCCCTGGTTGAGTGTTACCTCACAGTTTTCAAAGAGCTCCTCAGGTACCGAAGGCCCATCGGCAAGCGTCCAGCCTCCAATTGCACCAATCGAGGAGTTGAAATAGAAATGAGCGCGGCGTACACTCTGCAAGCTGAAGTCGATGAGTCGGCGGACACTTCGGATTTGATCCTCAAAGGAGAGGATGGAAATGTTAAAGTCCATTCTCCAAGCATTGTGAATAACCGTATCTACCGTGTTAATTAATTCATTGTATTTCTCTTTTCCAAGACCAAGCCGCTCGTTGCTTATTGAAGCAGTGAGAAATTCGGCTTTTTCCAGAAGTTCTGTTTTAAGTCCCTTCTGTTTGAAACTTTCAACCTGCCGTTCTCCAGCCTCCGATCTGTTCAGGCAATATACCTTGGTGACGCTATCATCGTTCAGGAGGCAGTTTAGCAGATAGGTACCAAGCGAGCCTGTAGACCCAGTCAGAATAACATAGTGGCTCTTAGTGGCTTCAAGGTCTGGGAGACCAGCTGTATATTTTCTGACAAGCGAGTTGACATTCTCTTCGCGGGACACGCCATTGGTTTCTACACCATTTAGAAGTGCAAAAAGAAAGCTTGACAGGTTTCCAACGGTGGGGTGCTCATAGATCATCTGAGGTGTTAAGTTGGTGAAACCGGCTCTATTGAGGATAATACTCAACTGAAATGTTTGCAAGGAATCAAGTCCTACACTGTAAAGATCCGTCTCATCGGCGAGTTTGGACAGGCCAAGGGAGTCACATAAAATCTCCCGGACGGATTCTGTGAGGCTGGACTGATCAGTCAACTTAGAGATTGAATATTCAAACGCCTCATCGGCTGGGTTCATGTAGAGTTTATCAATTTCCTCCTTGTAGCTATCGATTACAAGGCGTCTCTGTGTGCTTCCCTTTGGTGTAGTGCTGAAAGGCTTGCTGCGAGATGCTAGGCCAATTCTATTCTTCATGACCCGTCCATAAGCTGGGCTGATGCTGTTTGCTTCTCGTATTGTTGGCCATATTTCATCAATATACTTATTTTCGGGATCATTCTCATCCCAAAGGTTCCAGTTAGGTTCCACCAACACGGCAGTTTGAAATCTTGCCAATCCAACCACAACAGCCCGCGAAACTAATGAATGGCCCTCGATGACTTTCTCCATAGTAACGGGGTTGAATTTTTGACCGTTGCTGAGTACAATCACATCATCGATCCGACCATGGAACTTCCAAAGCCCTGGCTTTGTGGGGTGTGGAGTGTAGACATCCTTCGTGCGATATTCATTTAGCTCAGGGAAAGTGTTGAAAATGGGTTGGAGGTCTGGCCTTTCATGCCTGTTTATGACCATTTCAGATCGGCCATCGTCCATTGGTTCCATTTTGATCCCAAACGATGGGCTCCATTCGAAGTAAGACCAATCTTTCTTTTCCTGGGGAACCAAGGACAAAACGAATCCAGCTTCAGTCATCCCAATAAAGTTGACTAGCTTGGTGCGCTCACAGATCTTGTTACCAGTTTCAGTTGCAAGTGGACCGCCCCCATAGTATACATGTCTAAGAGTAGAAAGTGCATCTATGGCTTTGGACGACGTGGACATATCCTCGAGAATGCATGGAGCAAATAGTGCCGCAGTCGGCTTGAGAGAATCAATGACTGAAGTTAAAAATTCGCTGGACACAGGCCGGTCAGGTAGGTTAATGAATGGTATTCGGTGGAATACGGCCATTACACAAACGGCGAAACCCATCAAATGGAAGAAAGGAGTGGTAGCCAAGATGACATCATTGCATGTAAGCCGGTCTGGAACACCCGCTGTTCTATCTGGCGGTATAGGGACGTAAGCACCATGATCTAGAGCAGCGAAGAAGCCATAGGTGAGGCGTATTGGCTTTGGGAAACCTTCATAGGTATTGGTTAGTATGTTTCAAGGCATCAGCAAGTTGGTATAAGCAGTGCTTACCAGTTGTACCTGAACTATGACCAATGAATGCTATTTCGTTTTTAACGTCATCAAAGTTCTTCGAGAAAGGGTACGGGCTGGAGTCGCCTTCAAACATCTCGTCCAAAGAAGGGATTTGGACGGTGTGCAAGCCCGGGGACAGAGCTTGTATCTCATCTACTTTCTGTTTTCGTTCCGCACTGTAGGCAACTTTCGAGCAACTTGTCATTTCAAGAAGACGGACCTGAGCTGCTTCAGAATTCCGAATAGATGATAATTGTGGCTAAGGTAACGTCAACACTAGATATTAATAGATAGATATTTCTGGTTGCCACCAACCTGATACCCTGTTTTATTACAGGCCATCACCATAATTAGGTAGCGGATATCGTTTGCTCCAAGGTAAGCCAAAGTCGCTGGGGAGGAGGTGCTTCCAAAGGATTCTTCTATCCACCGGCACATATAATTGACCGCATGGGCAAGCTCTTTAAATGTGAGGTCAACAAAGCTACCCGAATAATCGGCTCCCTTTGGTATAATGCAAAATCTCCTGTCTGGATCCAACTCGGCTACACGATCGATGGCCTGGGCCATGAATCTTCGGCCAATCGGTTCCGCGTTCTTGACTGCCATGTTTGGATATCAGGAGGATAGGTGGTTGGATTTGCTTGATAGGAGGTCACAGGGCCTTTGTGGTATGGACAAATGTTGATGGATTGGTTAAATCCTTGTCCTTGTTATATTGAAGTAGAAAGCTGCTTTGAGGATTTGTTTTCAAGATTGATTCAGGGATCCTCCAGCTTAAATTATATCTGACTCCCAGTTTATTTGACTGCATCAGACAAAGTGAGCTCCATTATGTGGTTGGTTATTGCACCTGAGCTCAAAAGTCTATTGATACGTAATTCGAGGACATACATCGTGCCGTCAAACCGCAGTTCTCTTTCTTGTGCGCACAGGAACGGAGGAAAAGGCCGCTTTGGACGGACAATACCGATTACACGCATTTCTTCAACAGATGCAGATCATTGGGATATTCACAATGTATGCAGATTCATGCCACTCTTTTCCGATTGGTACAGTCGCTCAGCACGGAGTATATCCTTACCGACATTAGCATCGCCACAGTACCGTGTTTTCGACTGCCTGGGCGTGGCTTTGGCGAGTATGGGATAAAATTCAGGGCCCCCATCCCGTAGGACGCTAGCTAGGTGGTACAGTTAGTTAACGAGGAAGCGACGCACGTAGATTTGTGGCGTTGTGGGCAGAGCTTCGTGGGAAGAAGATGCCCTGAAAGATGCACATGATGTAGGCCACCCTGATCGTCGGTGACGACCTGGTTCATTAATTACTCCGTACTCCTTACATCGGATGTTCTATTGCAGACGGCTCATTACCATGTCTAAAGAGTGCAAATGCGTGATTCCCTATCATTGCGTGTGAGGTTGTCTGCTCGATTTTCCCCTGAGATTTTCTTCCCTTATATTGGCAGGAGCTAACTATGCTTAGATAAGCCGACCTTTGTGATATATCACGTGCTCTTCGCCAAGAGATACAAGGTTAGCCGCAACTCTAAAGTACAACCTGAAACTCTAAAATCTTCCAAGTCCAGTTACGTAAAGCAGACAACGCACGAATGAGCTTCAAGTTGTTTTGTTTTTTCTCTGGTTATCTATCCGTCTCTCCAAACACCCAAAAATATGAAAAGCGTAACCTCCAAGTACGCAACATTGAATGACCTCGCTCTGCCCTCCATCATAAATTGAGCCTATACGTCATATTTACTGAAGATGTCTCTTTCTGCACATGCAAACTCTGCGTCAATCGTTTCCCGATGGCGGTCAGAGCGGAGGCAGATCTTCACAGGGAATGGCTTTGCACAGCGCAGGAAACCATCTGTATAGCCAGTGGCAGGGTCGGTGTTGATAGGAAGCGGTCGACCTTGGGCATCACTCATAGGAGAAATATCAAAGGCCCAGAGAATCTTCGCCACTGCAAGGAAAAGTCCTCTTTCAGCCAAGTGAATACCAGGACAAATGCGCCGACCGGACCCATACGCGTAGTGATCGCGGTTTTCATAATCCGGAGAGGAGGCGTATGTCGGTGCGAGATCAACACGCCCCTTATACCTCAGTGGGTTAAATTGGTCTGGATTGGCATGCTTGCGGCTGTCATGGTGCAATCCCCATATGTTGGGTATAACGGTCGAGCCAGCGGGGATTGTCATCCCGTCGATCACGGTTTCTACAGGGTATATGCGTGTTAGTTGGGCATGAGTGATGTGGAGGTCATGTCAAGATCATCGTTCACCTTTACTGGTAGCGTGTGGAAAAGCCGTTGGCAGAACCGGGCGCCATCTCATCGTCTCTTTGATAACCATCGCCACGTATGGTAGATTCGCATAGTCGCTCCATTCTGGGGACCGGTCTTCACCGATTTTTTCATCAATCTCTTTTTGCGCTTCCTTTTGAACGTCAGGATATAATGCCATGGCCTGGATAAAGGCAATAGTCATGATGGATGTTGTGTCAGAGCCTCCTTCGAGAAGGTTGCCAACCATCAAGTCAATTTCATGCCTAGTGAGCCGGAGCTTTTCTTGTTGGTCCAAAACCATATCTAGGTAGCTCTCATGAGATTCTGAGCCTGACTCACGGCGCTTCAGGACGCGGTCAACAAGAGGGCCATATACCTTGTCCATAGTTTCGGCAACTTCTCGCGCCCGTGACTTCCAGTTGTTAAAGAACGACTCTGGGAGCCATGCAAGGAAGGGGAAAATATCAATTGGTGGCGTAGCACCTGGCTCAAAAATTTCCGAGAGACCGTCTAATACGGCATACAGGTGGCGCATATGCGGGGCAGAAGCTGCTGGCGTTCGAATGCCAGTAACTAAAGCTGTCTGTCAGTCTGGAGGTACTTCCAAGCATAGGTTATATGTTTCATAATGATACCCACCAAGGCTCATAGTAGTGCTGTTCGTGAACCGTTTGCAATGATCCATAAAGCCGCCAGGTTGAACATAGAGGTCTCGCAGTAACTGGACTGCTTCGGCATTTTGGAGGAAGATGTGTTTCCTCTCACAGACCGTTTCATTGAAATATTGATGGTAAAGTCTTCGCCCGCGTCGCCATCGAGCATCCGGGCCCATGAACATGAGATGGTCGCCATGCATAACAAGATGGTCAGCGATATAAAACTTGGGTCTTTCGCTGTATATGGCAGACTGTTTATCTATCAACTGTTTGATCATATAAGGAGAGTTGAGTACAACAGCCGTCCCTGGTCCAATCTTGAGCGAGAAAATAGGGCCATATTTTGCAGCCCACTCTGTAAACCTGCCAAACAATTCGTTAGTTGCAATGGGTTAGAATCTAGGCGCTATATGCATACTTCAAATGCGCTCCGGTTATTGGAATCTGATGTAAATTGCCTATTATTGGGAGACAGGAGGGCCCTGGTGAGGCAAGTGATCAGTAGTTAGATCTACGTTATATTCACTTGATATAAACACACCAGGCGGAAGCTTGCGATTTCTAAGTCCCGGGAAATGACCCTCAAAGAGAGACCAAAGGGCGATTAGAATAAGGATAAAACCGTATATCCAGATAGTGTCCATTGTCGGTGAGTTAGAAAATTGATGACTCAAGAATTTTTTCTGGTTCAGCGCCTTCTTAACTCATTCCTTTGACTCTGTCTGCCAGCTATCAATAACTGTATTTAACACTGACCACTATAACTAATTCACAAGACATCTATAATAGCAGTGTTGATTGATCAACAATCCCACCCACCTGCCGCTCATCCCACACGGCTCGGGACATAACTAGTTAGTCAACTAGTTAGTTTACCAAGCTTTCTAACTCTAGCCTCAAAAACAGGCAAAGCAAAACTTGAGAGCTGGCTATTTAAGAAGACAAGCGAGGATCAAGATTCATTGCAATACTGAATTCACAGTTTATCCTTATTATCCTTGTCTCTTGTTCACTAACAATCTCCACACGATTTTCACTATGTCTGCTCTATCATTCCTCTACTCCCAGATATTCGTTCGTCTCCCACCTCCGACGCATGATTTCACTGGGCAAACCATTGTCATCACTGGCGGCAATGCAGGACTTGGGCTGGAAGCTGCACGGTATTTCCTTAATCTGAACGCATCTGAGATCATCCTTGGTGTTCGAAGCCTGGCAAAGGGTGAAAATGCGATTAAGGATTTGGAAAGCTCCACCGGACGCTCTGGTCAAATCCGCCTCTTTCATATAGATATGGAAAACTATGCATCCGTTCAAGAGTTTGCTGCAGGTATTTCCGAAATTCCTAAGATTGACGTTCTCCTGCTCAACGCCGGAAAGATGGAGCAAAAATTTTATATGGCGGAGGAAGATGAGAGCACGATCACAGTCAATGTTGTTAGCACCTTTCTGTTGGCCTTGTTGTTACTGCCAAAGCTTCGCGCATCAGCTACCGAGAACGGACCAATTCCTCGACTCTGTATTGTCGCATCTGACCGGCATGTCATGACCAATTTGCCCGAGTGGAAGACACCCAACACGTTCGTCGCTTTGCGAAAGCAGACTAAGTCGGGGCCTGACGATAGGTACTACTAAAACTGATTGTCTTAGTTATAAGCTGAACAGAAAGCTAACTGATAATAACAGATACTATGCCTCGAAACTGCTCCAAGTGCTATGCATGAGGGCACTGGCAGCTGATATTGCCTCCACTAACCCGCGAGTTGTTGTCAACGCCTTTACTCCAGGATATTGTCTTACGAACCTAGTTGATGGGATGACAGGATTCTGGGGATTCCAGCTCCAGGTAATAAAACTGATAGCTCGCACGGCCCAGGAAGGTTCCCGCACTTTGGTTCATGCCGCTAGCTTGGGATGGGAAGGACATGGGCAGTATCTTAATGACTGCAAGATTGACGAGTAAGTTTCTTCAAAAATGGTTTCTGGTGTAGCTAGAGCTAATAAAGCAGGGGTGCTTTATCAAAATTTGTCAAGAGCGCAGAGGGTGCACAAGCGCAGAAGAAGGTTTGGGGGGAACTTCTAGAGAAATTGGAAAGAATTTCTCCAGGAATATCTGGCAACGTTTAATAGGATGGTTACTGTAGCAGTGAATGAGTACCACAGCCACACATACCAGAGAGCACTGCCGATGGGAGAGATATTATAATGGGTATATTTCTAGTTTCGTAGTTTTTCTTTGTTTTTCCCTGTCTCCGATGGGATTTTGGTGGGATGAGGGCAAACCGAACATGTATATAGTTGTACCGAATTCGCGGAGTCCCCAGAATTATTTCGTAACAATCGATGAGAATAAACGACGTCACGATGATGCTTGATCTTGCAGGAGTAGCAGTAATTACAGGTGCAGGTGAGAATATATCTTAGACGCAAGCTCATATTAACAAGGTCTAACATGAAGTAGGGAGGGGTATTGGACTTGAGTGTGCTCATGCGTTTGCTGCAGCAGGCGCGGCGGGAGTCGTATTCGCCGACCTAGACTTATCTGTCGTCCAGGAGAAGGCAGAGGAAAGCAGGGCAATAGCGACAAATCCTGCATATAAACCGCTTGCAGTTGCTGTGGATGTAACTGACAAGAAACAAGTTGAAAATATGGTTGCTCAGACCCTCGAGACCTTCAACAGGATTGACTACAACGTCAATTGTGCTGGGGTATGATATCAGTTTCAAGCAAGCAGGCTTTCAAAATTAAACTAAGTTTGAAATTGCAGGTGGCTATGCACAAACCAACTCATTTCATGGATCTATCAATTGAGGAGTGGGAGAGGGTCAGCCGGGTAAATGTGCAAGGCGTGTTCCACTGCATGCAAGCGGTTGGGAAAGTAATGAGGACGCAAGAGTCGCTTAAAACGTCTGGACTCCATGGACCGCGGGCGGGACAACGGGGTTCGATAGTCAACCTGGGGTCTATTCATTCATCTCAGTCGGCTCCTGGGACCGCCCAATATACGGCTTCCAAACACGCAGTAGTAGGCCTGACCAGGTCTTGTGGTACGATGCATCCATATTCCTCTGCTCTCCCATCATAATGTTGTTCAAATCTAATCTAACAAAAATTGAATATCCAGCCCTAGACTTTGCAAAAGAAGGTATACGTGTGAATGCTGTCTGTCCCTCATGGGTCAACACACCAATGATAAACAGCAACGAAGTCCTTGCGGAAGTTCATCAAGTCATCGGGAATGTTGTACCCTTGGGGCGTATTGCAGAAGCAGAGGAGGTAGCAGACGTTATTTTGTTCCTTTGCAGCGCTAGAGCGAGCTATGTCACCGGTGCCGCTTGGATGGTGGATGGTGGCTTCTCCTGTGCCACAGTGTTATAGTTGTTTTGCTGCTCGCTGGCTGTTGGTGCTGTTTGCCATTTGTTGGTAAAATTGCGATTAGTTTTGAATTCGAATAAAGTTTTTACTCAGCGAGGAAGATCCCGGCCGAACCTTAGTTAACTAGTTATTGCGAGTCTGTGCTTAAGTTGACGTCGGTTCACAATCCCAACAACACACAGTTGTACAGAAACTACTGTTAGATATACCATGAAATCATCTAGGACTAAACAGAGGGATGATCTAATTTTCTATAGGTTTGGTTATTTAATTTTGTTAGGTACCCAGCACTCAGCTAACATCTTATGCTCAGGCTAGCGGTAATCGGTGGCTGCAGACACAAACCTTTCGAATCGACGACAGCTCGCATTGAACATCGACAGTCGCTCACAAGACCATGGGATCAGCTGAGATAGAGCGGACCTCCCTAGAATTGTGCCCCGAATAGATGCACTACCACCTTCCCGTATCCAGTATTGAACCGCTTCATCCATGCCGCTCACTCCAGACAGTTCCACCGCAGCGCTATCCTCAACCAGAGATATCGTGCATTCAGCGTTGTAGGCACACAAGACAATACAACTATACAACAAAGCTATCGGTCTCAATGGATTCCAATATTTGTAGTATTCTGGCCATGAAGCACATGTTTTGCATTCAGACTTCTGCTGCAGCTGGGCTGCATGGAATACTGCTTTGCGCCCATGAGCGGAATCTGCCCATGCTCGAATTGCCCTACGGGACTCTATTTCTTGCCGAGAATTACCACCGCGCTGGCTTTCGAGAAGAGAAATATCTGCATGAATGTTGAGAAGCGTCAAGTGGAATAAGGTCAAGTTCAGAGTGAGCCAAAAGTGTTGTGATTCCGAACGGCCTGTGCAACATATATGCCCTCTTTTATATGCACCTTCGAGGTATGATTGGCAGTAGGACAAATGGTTTCTTTGGTAGCCGAGACTACCCTGTTGGCTTACCGGCATTAGAAATTCTGTGCCGGCGCCATCTTTCACTCCACGCAATGCTTGAATGGCTGACCATAAGTCCACTTGGATTGCACAAAGGGCCAAATGACTATCTAGTTCTTCAAAAGGCTGCCGCTGGTTATCAGGTAATTCACCGGCACTCTGAAAGATTTCCTGGACGGCAGATTGGAAAATGCACTTATCACGCCCCGCTGGTTCAAACCACTGAAGGCGATATCTATCCTCTGCTTTTGAAGCTCTCCAAAGGGTTTCAGTGACAGGGAGGGCAAGACGGAGTTCTTGAAAGCGTACAGATGGAGGACGATGTATGGCGATGCTGAAATATACATCCAGCCGAAGGACGGCGTAAGCCATTCTGCGATGGTTAGAATATGCACTACCAGTGTCTTTGTGGGATACACACCTCTTGACTTCTTCTTCACACATCCACCTGTCTTCTTCCAAGTTATCCAGTGGCACCCATTGCCCGGAAAACATCCCCATGCGCCGCATTGCAGATATAGCTACATCAGTGCCCTGCGCAGCCCAATGGGCGGATTCCGACAAAATCTATCACAGTTAACATTCGATCATGCATTCCATTCAAATATGGGCCGTACATCTTCAGCAGTAAACGATATCAAAACTATCACAAGAGCTTGGATAGCTCGAAATGTCTCGGTTAGTCTGGAGTCAAGGCCTTCCTGTGACAATCTCTATGTTAACCCTTGAATGTCTGGTCCAAGCAGTGCCAGCATACTACATACCGGGCCGGCTACCAAGTGCCTCATCAAATCCGTCACCAGTTTGTTCCGCTCATTATTTTTTGACAGCGGCCATTTGACTAATTTCAGAGCCTGTGAGACCCACGGGTATTGGTCTGCTCGTTCCAGAGTAGAGTGGTGGAGAATTCCCCATGCCTCGTGAAACACTGTTTCGGGGAGGCAAGTCTGTCCCATGCTGGTTAAGGAATCTGGCGTTTGTGGTAATACTGGCTGGCATTGATTATCGTCTTCTGTCGCGGGCAAAGCAAGCAAAGCCTCTACCAAATCAACGTCACAAGAAACTGGTCGGACTTCCGATGCCCACTCATTAACAGACGGCCAGTTAAATCTAAGAGTACCTGAGACCTCCCCGTCTGCTATAGTACTGATGGTTGAATGCTTCCGCGATGAACCAGGGGTATCGCCAGAGTCTTTATTGCAAGTCGAAGATGTGTCCCAGAGTGTATTAACGTGCAGTCCTATGGGGACTGCGTTTTCATCATGGGGCTCTTCGGCCAAGGCCTGTGGACGGGTGACCCGAGTGGGAGTAACTTGTGTGCTCGATGGAACCCGAACACAGGGCACCTTCAAGTGGGAGCACGTTAGGCAAGGGTCGCCAGAGTTGCACTTGGACTTCCTATGCCGGCATGTTTGGCATGCCACAAGTGTGCGCTGGACACCCTTAGACTCTGCATGGTGGATGGGCAGATGCCGCTCTAGAATGTCCCTGTAGGTCATCATTTTAGCCATCTTCCTTTCACTACTCGACTACATTAATGGTGGTTTAGCTTACCTTCTCGCAAACCTACGGTAACACAAATAACATTCATACGCCCGAATAGGGTCATGATTCCGTTGGTGGCGGTTAAGATGTTCCTTGCGAAGAAAGGAGCGGTTGCAATTTGTCACTGGACACTGGAAAGGCATTATTCTGACGCAAAGCAATCCTGGGTTTTGTTAGAATATTGAGGGGCCATATGCGAGTTATGGAAATTTTCTGCTCAAGATGCACAGAGCAAAGGTCCCCTGTGTTTAAACGGTTTCCACCTTTTTTTTTAACATTGATCTACCATCTCGCATAGGATCGACGCCATCGAAAGATATGCACCCGATATTTTCGATTCTAACTAACTTTATGCCCAGATAACGTTTGGGCGCCGTTCACCTACTTTCATGTTTGCCCCTAACACCAGTATGGACCGGACCCTCAAATAGTCCCTGTTCCCTGTCATATCGTGGAGCGGAATCCTCTTGCCATGCATGCAGTGGACCGTTATGAAAGACCAAGCATCCCTCAGGGTAGCCAGGTGGTAGGAAATGCGATGGCAAGTATGGAGTACTATTTGTGCAAGACTGCAAGTAACTTGTCTTCTCCGCCATCTTCGACCTCTTTTTTCCCTCTTTACCGTCTCCCTTTCTTTCCTTTTTACCAGCCTATGATTTCAGCCCAGCCATAAGATATATTTAGTTGTGGCTGAAGCCACTCGCCTACTGCTCATCCAGCCCAAGATTTTTTATTTGCGCCTCCTGCCTTTTCTTCACTTTTCTTTTTCTTCTTCTTTTTTTCCCTTAGGAGGCGGCTGAATCTTGCCAGACGCCAACAACACCTCCATCCATCCCTCCCCGGAACATTCAGCGCCAGACATGAGGGGAACAGTGCAATGCATGTGGATTAGTCACTGCTATATGGTCCGTGTAATAGATACACGTCATCGCTTTCATTTGGATGTGCTTTCACCCGTACAGGCGCCTTTTATTGCTCAGATACAACGAGTTGCACAAGCAAAAAGGAGGTATCTAACCTATATTATCCCCTCACTGTTACTAACCACGTACGGAGTACAAAACATGACGTTGAGATTCATAGGTGAACGATGATCTTACCAGAATAAAAGATGGCTCTAATGGATATCCATTTCCACTGATCTTTTCGCAGCCAGCCAACTATATCCTGTGACATATTCGACTTTTCTCCGTCGCCATCGATCATTATGACCTAAGCTTTAACCCAAGCCATTCATCTCGGACCACATTTACTTTGGATAAGCCACTATTCTTCATTCTCCCAAGCGGTGTGGTCACAAAATAGTAGGTACAAACATCTAGAGAGCCGATGGGATGAACACTGTTCCCGGTGGGGGAGGGGTCCGGCGTCTAGCAGGATCTGCATACCCATCTACTAGCAATCTTGTGCCCGATGGAGGCAATCTTTGCTTTGAGAGCGGTAGACTCAATTGAAATGATAATACCTTTTGCAGTTATATATACTCTCCCTTTGATGAAGACCACAGCATCTCAAAGGACAGAATTCCTCAGCGTGGATTGGCTTATTGTCTCACAGCTTCCTTCAAATATCTCAAATGTCTTCTATCATTACAAATACACCATGCTCAAATTCAGAAGCCTGTACTGATTCCCCTGTGACTGCGTACAGCGCCGAGGTATGCCAGCCCATTGTAATAATCTCACATGAACTTACTAACTAGAAGCCCAGGATCAATGCAAAGATGTAGCAGTTATTGGCATGGCGTGCCGCGTTCCTGGCGGCATACAAGACTCTGAACAATTATGGCAAGCACTCCTGGGACAAGTGGTTGCATGCGGAGATATTCCCGCACATCGCTGGGAGCCGTATTATAAAAGAGATTCTCGCAACAGAAAGATTTTAGACCAAACAACCAGACGGGGATATTTTGTCGAAAATATCGACGATTTTGACTATCAATTCTTCGGCGTTTCGCCCAAAGAAGTTGAACAAATGGATCCACAGCAAAGAATATCGCTTGAAATTGCTTGGGAGGCGTTAGAACACGCCGGTATTCCATCAAAATCACTCAGTGGTAGTGACACGGCTGTTTTCTGGGGTGTTAACTCAAATGACTATTCAAGACTGGTTTTGGAAGACTTGCCTAATATTGATGCTTGGATGGGTATCGGGACTGCATATTGTGGAGTCCCGAACCGGATATCCTATCACCTAAATTTGACTGGTGCAAGCGTTGCTGTTGATGCTGCCTGCGCCTCTTCCTTAGTTGCTGTGCACCACGGCGCGGCTGCTATTGCGACAGGAGAATCAAGAATTGCAATCGTTGGGGGCGTGAATGCTCTTTGCGGGCCTGGACTTACTCGGGTTTTGAACAAGGCTGGGGCTGTCTCCCCTGATGGACAATGCTGCTCATTTGATGAAAATGCGAATGGCTACGGCCGTGCAGAAGGTGCGGGAGCCGTCATTCTCAAAAGTCTTTCACAAGCACGGCTTGATGGAGATCATATCCTTGCGATTATCAAAGGTACCGCAGTCGGCCATAATGGGAAGACAAATGGTATTATGGCTCCTGATTCCAAGGCACAGCAACTTGTGGCTAGGAATGCATTAAAAGCCGCGAACATCAACCCTCTCACCGTTCGCTACGTCGAAGCCCACGCCACATCTACAGCACTTGGAGACCCAACGGAAATTACTGCCCTTGCTGAGGTATACGGAAAAGGGCGTTCTATCAATAGTCCTTGTTATATTGGCTCTATCAAGCCAAACATAGGGCATTTGGAAGCAGGGGCTGGAGTTATGGGTCTCATTAAGGCTATTTTGATTGTCCAAAGAGGGCTGATACCGCCCCAGGCAAACTTGAAAACACCGAACACGAAGATAAAATGGAATGACTCCGGTCTAAAAGTCGTTCAGGATCTAACAAACTGGCCAGATGAAACGGAGCCACGCCGCGCTGCAGTGTGCTCTTATGGATATGGTGGGACCGTGTCTCATGCTGTTATTGAGGAGTTCCAGGAATTCACTCCAATCCTCCATAATGAAATAGGGGCCAAGGATTCATCTAATGGTCACCTACTTTTACTTTCTTCTCCACAAGAACAACGCTTAAAGACTCTCGCTGGATCACTCAGGACTTGGATCGGACAACAGGACGAAACTCACTTTGATCTCGCTAAGTTTTGCAAAACTCTTGCCGGACACCGAAGCCATTATGATTTCAGGGTATCGGCAATTATAGACGATTTTGAAGGCGCCATAACTGCATTGGATTATATATGCAAAGGAACAAATGACCAATGGATTACTCGAAGCCGTGTTCTCCCATTTGATTTGGCGAAGGGCGTCGTCTGGGTCTTTTCTGGTCATGGAGCGCAATGGACCAACATGGGGAAAGAGTTAATAAATAACGACATTTTCCACGACGCAATTCAACCTCTTGACAAAATCGTTGAGGACGAAATCGGGCTGTCTCCTATTGCATGGCTTCGAGATGGTGATTTCAATTCCTCCGATCGCGTGCAGATTTTGACATTTATTGTACAACTTGGAATAAGCGCCTTACTGAAGTGCCGTGGCATCCACCCACAAGCAGTTATCGGTCACTCTGTAGGAGAGATAGCTGCCTCCGTGGTTGCCGGTGCTCTTTCGCCAGAAGAGGGCACCTTGATTGTGACTCGCAGAGCCCTTCTATATAGGCAAGTTATGGGCAAAGGGTCCATGTGCCTAATATCCAAGTCTTACCAAGGGGTCCGCGAAGATCTTGGGGAAGCCAGCGATGTGGTAGCGGCTATTGACTCTTCCCCATCATCTTGTGTAATTGCAGGCACAAACGATGGTGTGGCCGCCTTAACTGAGAAATACCAAAAACAGGGAATCAAAACATATACAGTGAAGACCGATATTGCATTCCACAGCCCAACCTTAGACCAACTGAGAGAGCCTCTTACAGATATGCTGAAGGATATACTACGTCCCGTTCATCCACACGTGAGGCTGTACTCTACTTCACTATTGAACCCACGCGGCTCGAATCCTCGGGATTCTACTTATTGGGTCAACAATATGACCAACCCTGTGCGCCTTACCTCTGCCATCCTTGCTGCTGTTGATGACGGTTACCGAAGGTTTGTAGAGATATCTAGCCATCCGCTAGTCTCACATTCAATCAACGAGACATTGATGGACGCTGGTATTGAGGACTACTCCGTGATGCACACCCTTCGACGAAATCAGCCAGCTGAAAAGAGTATACTCCATGCCATCGGCCAACTTCACTGCAGCGGGGTAGAGTTTAACTGGCAGAGCCAGATGCCAGGTCCGTGGATGCAAAATGTACCCCTGAGCCCGTGGGTTCATCGCCCAATTGTGCAGAAAAAACTAGTACAGGGTACTGTGGGTATGGTAGCAGACATGCACGATGTTGACACGCATACTCTCTTGGGTCGCCGCACTGCAATAGCTGGCACAGATTTGGTTGTGCATTCGACAACACTGGATAGCACTACGAAGCCCTTCCCAGGGAGCCATCCAGTATTCGGTACGGAAATCGTTCCAGCTGCCTGTCTGATTAATACATTCTTGAAAGGGACCGGTAACTCTTCATTAAAGAATATCATACTCAGAGTCCCTGTGGCTACCAGTGGATTGCGGGCCGTCCAGATAGTCATACAAGGTGACGAAGTGAAGCTCATGTCTCGTCTAATACAGAATGAGAGCGTGGGGGAAAGTTCATGGGTCACGCACACCGAATCTCGTTGTACAGTACGCACTGAAGCCATTACAGAAGTAATTGATGTGCCTGAGTCCAAGTCTCGTATTGGAACACGGCTCAATGATGACTTTACAATTGACTACCTAGCCAAGGTTGGGGTTGCGGCTATGGGATTCCCCTGGAAGGTTACAGAGCATTATGGCAACTCAGACGAAATGATAGCAAGGGTGGATGTTTCTCCCACTACCGTGAGCCTTGATTGGGACCAGTCATCTTGGGCCCCTTTCCTAGATGCCGCTACTTCAATTGGATCTACAATATTTTTCTCTGAACCCCGACTACGTATGCCAGCTCAGGTTCAGGGGGTGGATATCTTGACCACGCAGGATCCACCTAAGACAGGTTGGATATACGTCAAGAGGGATGCTGACGTTGAATACTCCTGTCACGTTTATATACTCAGCGAAGACTGCCGGTTGCTTGCGAAATTTACTTCCATGCGGTTTTCGGAAATCGAGGGCACACCCGGCGCAAGCGGAAGCATGTCCAGCTTAGTTCACCGCGTTGCTTGGCCTCCAGCATGTCCTGCAGAGGAGCCCATACCAATACAGAGTATTATTCTGATTGCTAAGTGCAATACCACGCGAGATACGTATGCCAAAACACTACCAGCCAAGATCCAGTTAGAGCAGCTTGCAACTCCAGAAGCTCTACAAGATCTGTTACCGTCTCTTGAACACAAGAGAGGGGCAGTCGTAGTGTATATCCCAGAAGAAGTCCGGTCGCTACAAGAGGTGCCTACAGCCGCTGAGAAATTTACCTGGCAGCTACTGGAGATAACTAAATATGTTACTAAAAACTCTTTATCTACCAAAATATTTGTGCTCACCACTAATATGATGGAGGCAGAAACCCCAACTGCACTCGCACACTCGCCACTGTTGGGACTTAGCAGAGTTATTGCTAGCGAACATCCTGATAATTTCGGAGGCCTTATTGATGGAGAACAGTATACTGTGCCTCTTCCAGTTATGAAGTACATCCAGGGGGCCGATGTCATTCGTATTATGGATGGGATCCCGCGAACAGCTAGACTCCGTGCTCTACCCCGAGACTGTCGAAACCAAGAGGCTCCCAAGGCTCTTCCCCGTCCCGAGGGAACCTATCTGATTGCTGGTGGTTTGGGTGTCCTAGGCCTGGCCGTAGCCGAATTTCTAGTCAGCCACGGCGCTCGACGGCTTGTACTTATTTCCCGGCGCGGACTACCGCCACGGAGAACCTGGGAACATGCCGACCAGGAGCTACAGCCAGTTATATCCAAGATCCGGGATCTTGAGCAACATGGCGTGTGCGTCCATGTTTTAACTTTGGATCTCTCGACTCCCCAAGCTGCAGGGCGTTTACTGGAGAAATTGGACCAGTTGAATCTTCCTCCAGTATTGGGCGTTGTCCATGCGGCAGGGGTGTTGGAGAATCAGCTTATTCAGGATGTCACACAAGATGCGTTTGCTCGCGTCCTCGCACCCAAGGTTGCTGGGTCATTAGCTTTGCATGAGGCGTTCCCTCCTGATTCACTCGACTTCTTCGTTCTCTTCTCATCATGCGGTCAATTGTTTGGATTCCCTGGCCAAGGTGCTTATGGCAGCGCCAACACCTTTCTAGACACCTTGGCTACACACCGCCGTAATTTAGGTGAGAATGCCATTTCATTCCAGTGGACGGCATGGCGAGGAATGGGTATGGGCAGCGATAGTGACTTTGTTGCTGCAGAGCTGGAGAGCAAAGGTATCACTGATGTGACCGGACACGACGCCTTCCAAGCCTGGCTATACCTCATACAGTTCAATACTGACCATGGAGTTGTACTACGGAGCCGTTCTTTCGAGGACGGAGAACCGCTTCCGAGTCCCTTACTCAACGACATCGCCATTCGTCGTGCTCGATCTATAGCTGGCGCACCAAATGCCACCGAGGGCGGTCCCTTGGCCGGCGCCAGTAACAAGATTCCATCCTCCGGGCCAGAGCTCAAGTCATACATTGACGAACAGATCCGCGAATGCGTTGCCAGCGTCCTTCATCTACCGTCAAAGGACGTTGACTCGAGAGTAGCACTAGCAGATCTAGGGCTGGACTCGGTGATGAACACCGCCCTTCGACGGCAGCTTCAACGCACCTTCAAGGTAAACGTCCCGCCCACATTAGTCTGGAGTTACCCAACAATTAAGCATTTGGTTGGTTGGTTTTTTGAGAAATTGGCTAAGTGAGGGAAGATATTGCTTTTCTCAACGTTTCTGTTGGTTTTTTTTTTTTTTTTTTTCATTTATTCTCGGGGTTTTTTCGGCTTCGTTTCTTTTCTTCCTTGTTCTTTTTTTTTTCTTTTTTCCCACCGATGATATAATAGAAATACTCAATGATAGATAGATGTAGGATGGCGGAATAGATCCGGGAGACCAACCCCATTAGACAGGTCTCCATAGCTAACGAATGAATGCCCAATTACCAGTTTGTGCCAAAATCGTTGAGTTAGCTAACTAGTTATCTCTCGTAAAAGCATCCCGAGAGAGATTTCGTATTATTCTTCCAATGATAATGACAGCACCAGCTGCAAAACTTCTCCAAGCACTGTACTGAATATGCGGTGACACCTTATCAGATTTTAATCTGAAGATTCACAACAAGCGATGTCGATCACTATCAGATCCCCATTCTGATACGTCCAAGAGACCCGTTGAGGCTCGCTTGGCGTCCGCCTCCTTTATTTCAACCTCGTCCATCGTCCACACGCAAAAACTTCTTGCTTTCCACCATCTAAATAGTTCCAGCTGACTCTCCCCGTATTATACCCATAGAGTGGCGGCTTTCCCTGCTGCCAGTGCAGTAATAGCAATCATGATCTGCAAGAGGCAGAAGCTCCCGCCAGATCTAATAGTTAACCAGTTATGATGCAAGAGAGCTGCTGAGCATGCGCCTGCACAGCTGTGACAGATAAACGCCCACCGGCTTCAATAGTGTGACCTATACCGATTCTTTCGTGCCGAAACTTTGACGCCAATGGCTGCGGACGAATATTTAAGACCTGCTAACTGGAGAGATGTCGTTGCTTCCTGCGCTGAGGGCAGCTTCCCCCTCCCAAGATTGAGTTGAGCCCGACCCAAGGAAACGATAGCATTCTGACGCCGATGGGATGACATAGAGGAAAGCCTATCTAGCAAGCTGCCGTTAGTTATCGGGCCACCTGTTCCGGTTGTTCACACGAAAGAATAAAGCTGTTTTGCTGCTTGCTCTATATTACTCATCTCGTCGCATCCTCTTTTCTCTCACGGACTACAGCAACAACATCACTAGCCTCATTCTGGAGCAGGACTCCCCATGCCCATGGCCGCCTTTCTCCCCAGTACAGCGTTTGGTAGCTGTATCCGCTGGCTAACCAACGGCCGCCTATTCCAGTTCCCGGAGGAACAGCCCGGGTTTCAGCTACCGCCGAAATATTCATCTGCCGTGGAGCGAGCAGCACAGCAGTCGGGGCCACAGTCAACTGAAGGCGCCGATGGACAACAAAATGACAATTCGCCATCGCCAGATCCATCTTCGCCTAGTGCTGAGAGCGGAGATCGGTCGGTAGATATCGAGAAAAGCGCACAACACAACGAGTATCAATGGATCAGCCCTGAGGTCACGCCTGATGGAACGATATTAGTCGGATGGTATTCAGATACCGACCCGGGCAACCCTCATAACTGGCCATCATGGTTGAAATTTCTGGTATATATCCAGATCAACTTTTATACCTTTGTCATCTACATGTCCTCCTCGATTTTCTCCATCGTTCAGCAAGAATTCATGGTAATCTATGGTGTCCCTCAATCGGTGGGCTCTCTTGGGCTCGCACTGGTCCTCCTGGGCTATGGAATTGGGCCGCTGCTTTTCAGTCCCATGTCAGAAATCACAGCTCTGGGTCGCAACCCTCCATATGTAGTCACCCTGATTATTTTTATGGTTTTAACCGTGATCACCGGGGTGGTTAATAATGCGCCAGGATTTCTTGTTCTACGCTTCCTCCAGGGGTTCTTTGGCTCTCCGTGTCTGGCCACGGGAGCTGCATCGCTGGCGGATGTGACAAGCCTCATCAACTTGCCATACGGCCTTTGGATCTGGGGTACATTCGCAACCTCTGCTCCCGCGGTCGCGCCTACGATTGCTGGGTTTAGCTCTGTAGTCAAAGGTTGGCGCTGGTCCATGTGGGAAGTTCTCTGGGGCACAGTACCTTGCTTAATACTCCTAGTTCGTTGTCCTTTTTCTCACTTTGATTGCTTTAATCAAAGGCACGGTATTAATTATTTTCCAGTTCTTTCTCCCAGAAACCTCGTCCGAGACAATTCTCCACCGACGTGCGAAACGCCTTAGAAAAGCGACGGGAAACAACGCCTTCAAAGCTCCCTCTGACCTCGACCCGTCCAAATCATCTATAACCGCCATCATAAACCAAGCCCTAATTATTCCCTGGAAAATTAATGCCTTAGACCCCGCCATCCTCTTCACTACAGTCTACACCGCACTGGTTTATGCCATCTTCTACTCCTTCTTTGAGGTCTTCCCACTTGTCTACCTCGACATATACCACATGACCCTACCACACATGGGACTTGTATTTCTCACTGCCATCGTTGCAGCTCTAACGATCATGCCATTCTACTTCGTCGTTACCCATTTCGCTATTTCCAAACCCATTCTAAGCGGCACCTTCCCTCCACCAGAACGCAGACTCCTACCGGCACTACTCGGCTCTCTGCTCGTGCCCATGGGTATGTTCCTATTCGCCTGGACATCACGCAAGGAAATCCACTGGATCGTACCAACACTGGGATTTTTCTTCATTATGGCCGGTGTCATCACCCTACTCCAATGCATGTTCGGGTACATGGCAGTGGCATACCCGAAGTACGGCGCCAGTCTCTTCGCCATGAACGACTTTGCCCGGTCCAGTCTGGCATTTGCATCGATCTTATGGTCTGGTCCGCTATACCGGAATCTCGGAATAGCAAAGGGGACAAGCTTAATCGGTGCGTTGACGGCTGCTTGTGTGGTCGGGATATATGCTCTGTACCTGTACGGGCCCGCGTTACGAAAGAGAAGTCGATTTGCGGAGTAAAACCGTTGAGATGATTGATGAGGGTTTTATACGCTTATTTTATTTTAATGACTGACTAGTTAACTAGTTGTGTACGATGTTCGGTCCCACGCACTGTAGATTAGGATTTATGCAGAAGATAACTAACTAATGATAATATGTGTAACTGTACGGCAGTTACTTCTACTTACTTGATTATTCCACAGCCCCCAACCTATAGCTCTACAGTCAATTCATGCCGTATAGTTACATGGCATCTACTTCTTAACTAGACCATATTATGCTCGTCGTCCAGTTCAAAATAACAGGGATGGTGGAGCAAGTTGGTCGACGGGACAGGCCGCAACCTTAACCAGACGCTTGGGGCAGCAGGTGTCAAATTGCCTTGATCCTTACGAACACCACTTGACTGACACATATCCTCGATATCAGCATGAATAACAAGAACATATTGGGTTTTTTTTGCGTTCGATAACATCCTAATTCTAGACTAGAGAGGATCTTTCTAGTTTACTTTTTGTGTGTTTTGAATCGATGTCATGCCGGGTCTTCGTACCCAGGCCCAGAACCGAAGCCCATCTCTCTTGCAGAATCCATAACCATTAATTATCCCTATCCATGCCCATGCCCATGCCCATACCTAATTAATTAGCCCCTTCTTCGGTCTTTAAATCCATTCCATCCATTCCATCCATTCCACCCCCGTTCAAGTTCGCTTATTTTCCATCAAGAGCAACAGGGCGGTTTAGATGCAATGCGTTGAATGAAGGATGTGATGTAATGTGTTTATCGTCCATGCTGAGTAGTCTTGCCGTCACTTCTATAGAAAGTGAGAGGAGGAAGCAGGTTGTCGCAAGGTGGTTAAGAGGGATGAATAGAGGGGAGTTGGGAGGTGGTGGAGAGGAAATGAGATGGATAGAATGGAGAGAAAATCGAAGAATGATCTGTTGATGTAGATATTCAGAATTCAGTTATTTTATGGGTAGGTACTTTCCCTCGGGCATAGAGGGAGTCACTATTCATTCCTTCATTGTTCATGGCGGATATGTATGTATGGTCTTTCTTGGGGAGTTTGTTTTCGAAAAAGGAGGCATGTTTCTCATATTACCTGTTGCCAGGGAGCCATGGAATGGAAAGATAGTGATGCTAAATGGGAAAAGGAAAAAAAGACAAAAGACAGGGCTTGGAAGGGGAGGCGAGGGGATAAATGGTGGGATGGAAGATGGGAGAGGTTAACATGTTGAAGGGTAGGTGGATGATGCCAGTGGTGCCAGAGTAGATGGGTTAATAGACGGTTAGGATATATCGAAGCTGCAACTATGCCTCTCTCATAGTGCGGAGAACACAAAGAGCTAATGCATCGAGTTAGCAATGGAGTCAAGCTTGGGTGACGAACGAGGGAATTGGGAGGAGAGGGCGGCCTTACATTATTAGTGGCAGCAATGGCAATGCTGTCTTCAAACGGATGCCAGCTCATGTGCAGGATCTTCTTGTTGAAATCAATCTGGTCAGCATCCGTCTCTTTCCTCATCCGTCCCCCAGCGCCGGACGGGCTGCCAGATCTCGAGCCGTTCTTCTTTCCAGCGTTAGTGGAAGCCGTAGAGTTGATTGGCGTCGGGACGCCGACCTTCTTAGCCTTGAAGGCCGTCTTATCCGCCTGCAGTACGACCTCTGTTTCCCTAGTGGGGTCAGTTGGGTAGATCATAAAGTTATTGTTATAGCTTCCCGTCATGACGTTTTGGGCGTCACCAGAGAAGACGACTTCAAATTTATCGAAGATGCTGTCGTTCTCGTAGGTGTCGCAGAGGCGTGGGCGGAGATGTTCGTGGATGGGGATAGTCTTTACGGGCTGACGCTCCATGTTGACATCCCAGATTTTGACGGTAAGGTAGTCACGGGAGAGAATGTAGCGGCCGTCATGGGAGAAGCGAACATCGGAGATGGAGGAGATGATTTCGGAGAAGAACGAGCGCGAGGTGACGTCTTCTTCTTGTTCGAATTCTAGAAGCTGTTAGCTAAGGTGCGACAGTAATTAAAGCGGAAGAAAGAAGAAATAAAAGAAGAAGAAGAAGAGAGGGAGAGGCGTACGTTTTTGATGTTCGTCACATAGAGCCCGCTGTCGCATGTCGGCAAGCTTAATGGTGCCCTTTGAGCTTGCGTACATGAACCAGTTACAGCTGGTGGGGTGGAACTCCGCAGCGGTGATGACTTCGGTCAATTCCTCCATGTTGGCAGGCTTGATGTCGACAATATTAAAGCTCTGGTCCTGGATGTTGAGATTCCACAGGTTGATGCGCAGGTCATCACTGCTGATAAAGGTCTCTCCATCGCTGTTGACTGATATGCTGTTGATATGGTACGCATGGGCGTTTGCATATATCCGTCTAGGCACGGCTGCGACGACGGTCTCATGGTGCGTCATTCGAGGGAGCTTGAGAGCGGACGAGTCCTTAAAAGAGACGCGGGGAGGGCGAGCGATGCCACCGCCGCTGACGACGCCGGCCGGGGTGAGGTCGCGGGACAGGTTGTTCTCCGCCACCACCTTGAGCGACTTGTCGAAGACCTTCCATAGTTTTATCGTCTTGTCGTTTGTAGATAGGAGATAATGCGATGCATTCTGCCGTCTACACCATTTTATCTTGTTGATCTTTTCCTCGATCTCTAGGGATTTGAGATAGTCGAACTCGGGCTCGTGGGATTGGAACTCTGTATGGAACTTGTACTCGCATGTTTTTTTCTATTTCCGAATGGTCAGCCAGCGGTCGACTTACCCCCAAGGGACAGGAGAAAAAAGGAGAAGGGAGCTGCTAACCGTCTCGTTTCTCTCGAACAGGACGACTCGGCCGCCTTTGTCTCCGGTAGCGAGATAGTTGCCGGTGTGGTCGAACTCGACGGTGGAGATGATATCAGCTAGACAGAGAGAGCGGGAGGCGTGAGTCGGCGGTTCAACAATCAGAAACAGTCGGAGTAGAACGCAAAAAGAACAAGAAAAAGAAAAATACCTTCTGTTATGTCCTCTACATCGCCTTTGTCGCCGAAGCACCTGTCCTAGAGGTCAGCAGCTCGATATCTTGCATGCGAGCGGGCGGGAGGCAGGGAAGAGACAGACTGTGTGAACTTCCAGGTGGGTGAACCTGGATCGCCGTCTACCATTGTTCGCTGTGTGTCGAGGCGGTCCGGTGCAAAGGCAGCAAACCCGTAGAAGGCAGAGGGAGTCGGTGCTCGAGAGACAAGTCGGCCGTAATGCGGTGTCTCAGCTGTGTGTCTGCCTGTCCTGGCGTAGCAGAAGGCTGGGCTGGTGTTGTCGTAGGAGAGTGACGGTCTGGGGGGGGGGGAAGTCGATGGTTCGGTGGTTGATGTTGTTTGGTGGTGGTCGCTTTCTTGGGGGGCGATAAGGCCAGGGAAGATAAAAAAAATCCGTTAACTAAGGGGGGGCTTGCTTGGTTAGTTGAGCTGGTGCGATGAACAGGACGAGCAGAAAGAGGACAGCGCAGGGCAGTTAATATAGGGCAGTTAGAGAAGAAGAAGAGGAAGAGCACAAGCTGGACTTCATCTGCCTGTCTGCCTTTACTCTCCTTTTTATGGCTGTCTTCCGCCTCTTTTGAAGCGTTGGTGGGAGGAGGAGAGCGAAGCAGCACAAGGACAACAGCTAGAAAGGAGCAAAGAGAAGAAGACACACAGACCAAGGGACTTGCCTACCAGGAGCAACGCGATAGCAGGAGAGAAGAAGTAGAAGAAGCAGAAGAAGCAGAAGAAGCAGAAGAAGCGCTGGGTGTAGTTGTTGTTCTATTCTGTTCTTGTTGTGTCTGTTGCAGTTATACGGAGGGAGGTAGGAGGTAGATGAAGCTGAGCTAGAGAGGCAGAGAAGCTGTTGGTTGTCAGTTAACTGTGCAGCTGGTGAAGTATTTAACGTGTGATAACAGCTGGCTAGCAAGTGAATGAAGCAGTGCATGAAGCAGTGAAGGAAGAGAAAGCTGTCAATTAACTGGCAGGCAAAGCAGCAGCAGCAGAGGTCAGGAAGACAGCGGGAGTAGCTAGGAAGAAGCAAGAGGAGAGCTACAAGACAAGACAGACAGACAGAGTGCGAAGAAGAGAGAGAGGGGAAGAGGAAGAGGCTTACTGTTGACTGGGTTGACTGGCTTTGTAGTTGTTTATGAAGAGAGAGCCAGAAGCTATCAAAGGGTGAGAAGGAGAAGAAGTAGAAGATGGTGATGATGAAGTTCAAGTCACTTGCGCTGGTCAGTCGAGTAGAGTCGAGTCAACCTGCGCCACAAGGCAGACAAGAGACAGACAGGAGACTTCACCTCAGCTCAACCTCAGCTCAGCGCAGACGGTGAATAGATGGACAGGATAGCTAGAAGGGTAAGCAGAGGATGTTATCTATCTAGTAGTAGCAGCTATAAGAAGAAGAGAAGCTTCACATGCTACACAGCACTTTGGCCGGTTGCATCATAAGTCCTCCTAGCCATAACTATATACCCAATGGACATACAAAAACCATCAAGAGATTTGAAACTCGATGAGACTCCTGTTTACAACTAGGTCCGGATTTGCCCTGGGGGCAGACTGCTTTAAATCCCCCCAGCCCAGAGCTGATGAGCACTGAAAAGGGAGATAGATAGGCGTGATACTACTGGGTATCAATATCACCCAGGGTCTTGAGTCCAATCGACCCTGTCGTAAGACGCTCTGGCAGTTAAACGCCAGGCTCGACATAGATAGAGATGATAGCTGGACGGAGAGGTCTTCTGAACCTCTCGCAGCTCAACGTCCCATCGGTCCTGGGCTTGACGAGATGTTTTTTGAGGCCCTCGATAAGCCCAACATCAATGATGAATCGTCGCGCAATTGGTTTGTTCCTTCTTCTCCCTTTGATAAGAAGTCAAGATGCTGACGTATCGAAGGGACTGGGGCGAATGAAGGGCTCTTTGAGTACACGTCCGGGCCGGTTCCTTTTTAACGAGCAGCGTCGCCTTGAGGAGCGCAGAGTCGAGTTTGATGTTGATGCTTTGAAGCGCGCTGCAGAAACCCATCTTGGGAGAGGCAAAATCACCAGCTTGACAAAGCTCGCTGAAGGCGGAGTCAACCGTGTGTTTCTCCTCACCACCGAAGATGGGTTCCAGGCAATTGCCAAAATTCCCTACAAGATCACTGTTCCAAACCACTATACAACCGCTAGCGAGGTAGCCACTACCGACTTTCTTCGATCGAAGGGAATTCCTGTCCCATATATATTCGGTTGGTCTGCTGATCCAAACAATCCAGTTGGAGTCGAATATATTATTATGGAAAAGGCTAGTGGAATTCCCCTGGAGACGAAATGGTTTAACCTGTCAAAGGATGAACGTCTTCCCCTTGTAACGAGTTTGGTCGATATTGAGAAAAAGCTGTTTGCTATCCCTTTTGGTCATTTTGGCAGTATCTATTATAGGACGGATGTTCCATCAGATCTGCAGCAAGACCTCTACATAAAAGACGCAGTGTCTTCCGCGGATGAACGATTTTGCATTGGCCCTACGGCAGATTATATGTTTTGGTATGGTAAACGCGCGGAGTTGGAGGTAGATCGTGGTCCATGTAAGGATTTCTAACGCGATCCCCCTTTTATACCCTATTAAATGAAGAATACCATTTAATTACTTTTAGGGAAAACCCCAAGCGATTATTTGACTTCTATTGGGAAACGGGAGTACGAGTGGACGTTGAAATATGGGAAACCCCGTCCCGTTCGTTTTCCCCATGTGGTCAACTTTGAAGGCATCAACTCTCCGGATGACCACATCCGCCTTCTTAGCCAGTATTGGCCGTGGCTCCCTACCTACTTAGTGGAGATCCCCACGGAAATATCAACCGCCCAACCTTGCGTCACCCAGGTGAGTCTTTCGCTATCCTATTTTAACGGAAATAATTGCTTATTGTGCCCCAGATCTTACTCCTGGAAACGTATTTGTATGCCCGGAAACACACAAGATCTCGTGTATTATCGATTGGCAACATGCTACTTTGCCTCCATTGCTCCTTGCCACGGGACACCCTCCAATGCTTCAGAGCCCTGATAGCCCCCCCCCCTCGAACACTAGAGAAGCCAACCCTACCCGATAACTACGACTCACTTAGCCCGGATCAGAAATTGGCGGTAGATGAAATATACCGAAGGAGAGCCCTACATTATATCTACATGGCATTTACAGGAGGCTTAAATGAGCCACATCTTGCAGGGATGACAGATCCCCGTGTCCTTGTAACACAACACCTTGTCGAGCGGGCTGAGAAGAAATGGAGCGGTGATATCTTTAGCTTAAAAGGTGCACTTATTCGAATAAAAGAGAACTGGGACTGTTTTAACGAAAGGCTACCAGAACCAATACCGTGTCCCATTTCCTTTCCCGAGTCTGAAATCACCGGATACTACGAGCAGGAGCAGACATGGTTTGAGATGAACCTTCTTGTCGAACACTGGAAATCGGAACTACAGGGTGTGAATGATGATGGATGGGTCAGGGCAGAAGCCTATGATGAGGCTGTGCAGAAGAATGCGGAGATAAAGCAGGGCTTGCTGAATGACTCGGATACAGAAGAGGAAAGGCAGTATGTTCTGCAGCAATGGCCTTCCCAAGACCATGAGGAAGATCCCAATTGATATCTTGCATGTTTTTTCAGAATGAGCAAGCAGCTAGAGATTATTTCCTCTCGATGTATATTAAATAGAGACTAGAAATGAGTATGGCTACATCTAGATAGCCATTTACCCAGTTGATAGTACAAAAACCATTTACAAACCGGCACCAGTCACTGGCGCCCAGCATATTGGGAGAGCGCACAAAAACTGCATAATTGACAGTTCAGTTATTGTTCCCAAATTCAACATTTAGCCATTAACCAGATAGAAATCGCCTTCTTCCTGTCTCTCTATCTGAAGCTACTCGTTATCACTTAAATTTATGCAATTAATACAGCTGACAAGTCGCGTGATCTTCTTAGCTATTATTCCTTGGAGCCATTATCTAGGTTGAGCAAGCAATAAGGCATCCAACCCATGCGAAACCTGTGTACAATTCAGCCATTCGTCAAGCTGGATATCTGAACCGAGACTTTCAATAGACTTATCTAATCTTCCAACTACTCGTTAAGGCCCTGGCTTAGAGAATACTCTGCTTCTCCCCTCGTACGGCTGCGGAATGAACTCGACTTTTAACATGATGAATGGATAAGTTGTAGTTGAGAGCGTACCTCGTACCTAGGCTTGTTGCCAACTGTAAATTTAACTTCCGTAAATAAGAAACTCCGAGCCGCTGAATTATATCAGCTGCTGGCGCTGGAAGTACCGAGGTACATTCCATTCAGAGAAGGGAAGAGGAGCTACAGATATGGAGTAATTTTTGGAAAGAGGACGGTCAACTATTAGACTACATAAATTCAGATGGTATTCGCCTTATACACCCAACCGAAACTGATCAACAGTGTATCTCCCTGCGTCTGTTTAGTGATATTAAGAGTTAATCTAATTTGCACTTATTGAACTCTCTTCACCCGATTCTGACAGCCTTTTAAATCTCAAGTATATCACTTCAAGGCCAATCCCCGACTCTAGGCTTGACAGCTTAAGGTGAGATAAGAAGGCTGGTGCGGGTTCAGGTTCAGCATGGATGAGAAGAAGGAAGACAAACATGAGAAGCCAGAGAAGGCGTCTTCTACCTCTTCTTCCATGGCTGGGAGGATACAGTCTTCGGCAGCAGGACTGTTGAAATCAGCCATTACGCCCTCCTCCTCTTCTTCCTCGACGTACGCAAGGGATGTATCTTCTTCTCTAGTGGGCCTTTCAAGTTCTGAAAAAGGCAGTGGTGCTTCTTCTTCCTCTTCGGCTTCGAGGCCAGTGGACGGCGGATTTCATCATGGACCATCATCCGTGCAGCCAGACTCGGCCTTTCGATCACAGCCGTCTCAGGAGATGCAGTCGAGCGTGATAGGTCAGGAGAGGGAGTTTCAGCAGGGAAGTTTACCTGTTGATGATACCGCTGCTGCTGCTACTAGTGTTGGTAATGCTATATCTACTTCCAGGGGTAAAGGGAAGGGCAGAGACATACAGCCTGAGACGGGAGATGAGAGGTTTGATTCTGCGTGGAAGACTGCTTCTACCTCTGCAGTTACGGAGCAGGAGCAGAGAGACGGCCAGGCTGTTTCGGATTTGCTGTCATCTACTACTACGTTCGACCCGTCAGCTCTACCGGACCTGGATGAAGACGAGCCAGAGGTAGATATGAGCTTCCTTATTACAAACCAGCATGGACAGCAGCAGCAACATGATATATCTTCGACATCGCTAATACCGGACATCGACTTTGTTCTTTCTTCCCTGCGTGGTATTCCGGCCCAGTCGCAGGCAGAGCATCTACGCGACCTGCCTGGTGTAGCGGAGTGGTTGGATCTAGACCAGGAGTATCAGGATGCGGTATGGGGTTATCTCAAGCCTCGCGTGGAAGAGGCCAGGAAGGAAGTCCAGGAGAAGCTTGAAAAGGGGGAAGAAGGAGATGGAGTTGGTGACGGGCCGGCTGTGGCGCGTTTGAGGATGGTGTTGGCGCATTTAAAAGAGAAGAAGAGCATATAAGGCTCTGTTTTTGGTAATTGCTAGGATATATATATATATATTTATTTATGGCATAGAGATGAAATATATTTAACTGGTTGATAGATCGGCCGTAAAAGTACATCTGTGATGTGGGATATAACAAACAAAACAGGAGAGACGGAAGACAGAAACAGGAGATGTAGATGGTGTGTATATAGTTTATACAGTTGTCTGAAGACTTTAGTATTCTAGGCTGGGGGTCTGTCCCTTGACACGGCCAATGACGACACCAGCAGCATACTTGGGGATAACCTCATCGTCATGAAGCATCTCAAATTCTATAGAAGACGCTGTTAGTTCTGATATCAAAAGAGCTATAAAGTAGGGGTGAAAGGGCTTACCTTCAGTGGCATCTCGGCCCATATGGCTGAACAGGGCCTGCGAACCACCAGGGTGCTCGTCCAACCAGTTCGTCACATCCATCACCACACCCTTAACCACGATCCAGAGGTCGTCCTTTTTATTGTGTTTCGCCACTTCCTCCATCGTGAACTCCTTCTCGGGCACCTTGAAGTTTGCTACATCAGCGGCGACTGGCTCAGGACCGGCAGAGGTGGCACCAGCGCCGGCTCCACTAGAGGCAGCAGGAGCAGACGACGACGACGTGGGGGCCGCCGACGTCGACACTGAGGTTGTGCTTGGGGCAGCGAGGGATTGGGTGGTGGAGGGCTTACCTGACGGGGCACTCCATTCGACAGATACCTTGCCGGGCTGGTTGGGGTCGATGTGCAGGGATATCTGGTTCAGGCGCTGTTGTGCACCGCCGCTGGCAGCAGAGGCAGGATCCTTGAGCAGCTTCTGGAACAGGTACTGGCTCGCAGAGTCACCGGCAACACGGCCGTAGACGACGCAGCCAAGTAGAGACGATCCACCGAGACGGTTGGCGCCGTGGACACCACCTGCAAGCTCACCACAGGCGAACAGGCCGTCGAAGGGCTTCTTCTCGCCGTTAAGTACCTGGGCCTTGTCGTTGATCTCGATACCGCCCATGGTGAAATGCAGGACGGGCTCCATCAGGGCAACGTAGAAGGTGTCGTCTACCTTCATGGGCAGGTTGTGGAAGAACTTCTTGCCCCATGGGTCGGGCTTTTTGCCCTCGCCAATGGCATTGTAGTCGTCGAAGGTCTTGCGCAGAGCAGCCTCGCCGCAGCCAATTTCTTTGGCAAGCTCGGCACCGGTCATCTTCTTCATCAGGCCACGGCCGGAGTAGTGGCGGGTGTGGAAGTCGAGGATGTTGGAGGCCTTGCTGTTAAGAACCAGGCGGATAGGCCACTTCTTCTTCTCCTTCTCCTTCCACATCTGGCCAGATACGTAGTCACGGTGGCCGAGCTCGTCGGCGAATCGTTCACCATCCGAGTTCAGCAGGATACCACCCTCACCACGGAGTGCTGAAACCAACAAAAGTTAGCATCTAGTTCGCGTATTTTGGTATAAATAATTGAAAGTAGAACATGATAAGACTTACCCTCAGCAGCAAGGAACTTCCACTTGGAGCCCGGGTCCTTGGGGTCGATGAGACCGGTAGGGTGGACCTGGACCTTGTCCATGTCGATGCCGTTGGCACCGATGGCCATGAGCATCTTCTGACCGTCACCAGTGGCGTGAACACCGTTGGTACTGGACAGGCCAATGGTGTCTGGTCGCCATTTCTTCAAGAGAGAGGTCTCGGTGAAATCGGCAGCGTAACCACCGGTAGCCAGGACGACAACACCCTCTTCAGTGTGGGTCTCGCCGTTGTACTCGTATGTGACACCGGTGACCTGGTTACCTTCCTTGTTGACGGCAACCACTCTGGCCTTCTTAAGCACCTTCATGCGCTCTGGGTCCTTCTCGGTGAGCTCCTCGAGCCGCTGCATCAGGGCGTAGGTGATGGCCATGCCGGGGAACTTGGCATCGTGGCCACGATGTGTTCGGGGGAACGAATGTCCACTATGTACTGTCAGTAATCCTTTCCTTTACTCCTTCTTTTTTCAGCGTGTATAGATAGACATACCCGAGTCTGGATACGAGGGTCAGGTCGAGGTTGAAGACATCTTGCAGCCACTCAACGGCGGAGGCCGACTTGTATGTGAGGACCTTGATGAGTTCAGGGCGAGCCTTGTCTCTGGCAGACTTGAGGGTGTCCTCGTAGAACTGCTTGACGCTGTCCTGAATACCGAGATCGACCTGGGTGCGGGTGAGGGCGCCGTTGATGCCGGAGGTGGCCTTGGTCGAGTTTCCTCCAAAGAAGTCTTGGTAACTTGGTCAGCAGTTGCACCACCACGAGCACTAACTAAAAGGACGAACTCACTCTGTTTATCCAAAAGCAAGACGTTGCCTCCGTTGAGGTAGACTGTGTGGGCAGCACTGAGGCCGGACACTGTGAAGTCGGTCAGTTCATCCTGTAGTTAACGGCAGCGCCTGGTGAGGGACAACGTACATCCACCACCAACAACAATAACCCTTGGAGCCATGGTGAATTATGAGAAGAGGGTTAAGTATCGAAGGGCTAAATGTGTACAGTACTATGAAGAGAAGGCGTTAAGTGGTAGAAGATGTAGAGGAGGTAGAGAAGTAGAAGAAGAGGAGGAAGAAGAAGTGAAGTTGATATCGAGGAAGATGAAAGGAGGAAAGCGACGCAGGAAGAGGCCGAAGCTCGAGCCGAGGTCCAGCCGGTGGAACTCTATCTTGGCCAATCAGAGACCCGCACATGTAAGCATAGCGCCGGAAGAACAACGGCCCGCAGCTACCCCGGACCGCCTTGGCGTAGACTTGGCGCCTTTTCCCCAGGATTTGGCGGGAGGAAAGACCCAAGCCTAAGACAGGAAGAAGCAGGAGAAGCAAGACGATGAGACACGACTAAGCGGTCAGCGTACGAGCGGGCAGGACAAGGGAGGACGGGCTGTCGCAGGCTTCATAGCTTCGCGCTCGCATGTGAAGGACTGGGATAGGATGAAGGGCAGAAGGGGAGCTCCGGATGGACGCATGTGATACTATTTAGATTGGAGGTCACGTGGATGTAACCTGATCAACACGCGAGACGAAACAAGACGAAGCAAGAGGAAGAAGAGGAAGAAGAGGAGGAGGAAGAAGATAACACAAGGCGGGAGCAGAGAGCAATAAGATGATACGCGACGGGCTGCAGGGCCACGGGTTGCCGGTGGTAGCACAGATGAAATAACTCGCGACGGGTATCAGCATACAGACATGTTGTCTATATGGGCAGCCGTCCACCTTCATCAATCACCATCTATCCAGCTCTCTATCGTCTATCTATCGTCTATCTATCTATCTCTACTCTACTTCTGCCTTCTTCTTCTCCTTCCAGTTTGGTTCCTGATTAATCATGTCTTTGTCATCAAGTCACGCGAGATGACGTCGACGCTCTATCACGTGATTTATTATACACGCTAGGCCCTTCCAAGACTAGCTCCGTCGGCAGAATCAAAGCCGCCCGGGCGCTTCTTGTCGCCTGCTTACATAACTCACCGCCTTTCCTTTCTCGTCCAGCTTTTTTTGTTTTATTTTTTTTTTTTTCTTCTTTTTCTCTTTGGTGACTTTTTTTGAGTTTTCTTCCGTTGCAAAAGAAGATCCAGCAGCCAAAGCAAGCAAACACCAACCATCATCTAAAACTACTCCAGCTTTTTTTTCCCCTTCAAGGCTCAACCCGAACACCACAAGCCAGAAGCAACAGCCGCCCGCCCTCCCTCAGCCCGCAAGTCGAACAGCTCCGACAGCTCTCCCCGTTGCGTTGCCCATCCTGCTGTCTGCCCGGCGCTCCAATCTAGCGCCTCGTCCCATGTTCAGCGCCGCAGCTCGCCCCTGAAAGCGACCCTCCCTCCGCTCGTTTTGAGCTGGCCCAGGCCAGTTTCTCTCCTCCAGCCCGCTGCTGGTCGAGCTGCGTTCCGGTTGACGGCGTACCAAGGACCTACAACTGCATCGTGTTGCTCCTGTTGACGCTGGGTCAGGGTCTTGCTGCTCGGCGTGCTGAACCGTATGAATCCGTCGGGTAAAGATGGGTGGCATCCGGGTGCTGGCCCGCAGCCTCACCATGTAGACCAGATGGGCCAGCAGTCAGCGCGGCCAGTCGGTGCCTTTGGGTAATCTCTCCCCTTTCTCCTGCATGACCCGATCATAGAGTCTGCGGTGGCTTCCTGCTGGTGCTCTGTCGGTTTTGGTAATGGTTCGATTGAGCTGACGGCGTTTTGCGCATTGCAAAAAAAAATAAAAATAGGCAAAACACTCCCTTGGATGACCAGGCGTCGAAACAGCCGTCGCGTACTCTGCCTCCGCCGCAAGGTACGATCGCTACAGCACTCCTCTACCTTGCTATTGACGACTAACGATGCCCTCCGTAGGCCCATATCACTCCGCGAGCCAGTCAACTCACTCTCTACCCACTCTCGCAGACCTCACCCAGGGTGCCTCTGTTGCTCCTCCAGCGCCTCCTCAGTCACACCAACAGCAGCAACAGCAACAGCAGCAGCAGCAGCAGCAACAGCAGCAACAGGCTTCTCGTTATGGCCAGCACCAGCAGCAACCCCTCGGACGGGGTCATGCATTGCCCGGTATCGGCCAGACCATCCAGCACACCTCACCTCCATCGTCGATAAGTCATGACCGTGAGCGTGAACGTGAACGTGACCGAAGACCTCGCCAGAGGGAGATGGAAATGCTTGAACTCGAACGAGAGATGGAACGAGAAAATGAGATGCGAGAGCGAGAGCGTGAGATGGCTGACAGGTACCACCGTGAGCAGCAGCACCAGCAGCACCAGGCACAGGCACAGGCGCAGGCACAGGCACAGCAGCAGCAACAGCAGCCGCACCCAGTCCAAAGCCATACGGGATCCATCCCCATCCACCAACCAGTTGCTTCAAAGGTACCAAGCTCGATCCACGGACCCAATGGCCTGCTCTCAAACCTGGGTACGGCCACTAACGCGCCACAGCCGTCCATTCAGGCTTCGAACCCACCTTCCAACCTGTTTGGCAGCTCCATGCAACACAGCGAGGGACCACCACGCCAGTACCTCCAGCCCTCCCAGCCAGTCCTCGCTTTTAACTCGGGCCCTTCTCAAGTCCCGGGTAGCGTTGCTGCTCTGGCACAGGGTCAACAACCTATATTAAACGTAAGTTTGCCTCTTCCTTCCACCTCGTTTCCCTCAGCAAGTAGAGAGAGAGAGAGAGAGAGAAAAGGACTATGTTGGTGTGAATGAAATACGCACAATGAAAATGGGGTGTTACTCCCAGCAGCCGTCCAAGCTGATTGGAAGTACTGGATAATGGAATATTCCGTGCATTTCATTCACCGTGCTGAGAATGACTCTATGGTTGGACCGACTTCACTTGCTCACACCTCACGTACCATTTATGCACTGTTTTCCTACCTTCATATTTTGTAGCCCACTTTTCCTGTTGGACGTTCAATTCTCATACCGAAGCACTTTATCGATGTCAATGATTCTACTCAATCTGAATCCTTGCTAATGGCGCCTACGAAACAGGATGCGCTCAGCTATCTGGACCAGGTCAAGGTCCGCTTCGTCGAGCAGCCAGAAGTCTACAACCGGTTCCTTGATATCATGAAGGATTTTAAAAGTCAAGCGTGCGTCACATGTAGGCTACATTGGCCATATATATACAAAACTAACATTCTGCAGTATCGATACACCAGGCGTTATCCAGCGCGTTTCGACCCTCTTCAACGGCCATCCTGCTCTGATTCAAGGCTTCAACACCTTCCTCCCCCCTGGATACCGCATAGAATGCGGAACAGACGATAACCCAGATGCGATTCGCGTCACCACTCCTTCAGGTACAAACACTATCTCAATGCAGTCGGGCGCTAGACCTCCGTTAGGCGCACCCGAAGGAACCGGCCCTGCAGTACCATCTGCCCCCGCTTCACGCCCGGAATACTACGACCAGCCTCGCAGCGCATGGCAACATGGTCATTCCCAGCAACAGGCACAGCCTGGCCATCCAGCAGGTGCACCTGGCTCATACTCGCCGAAGTCTCAGCACATGACGGCCGGAATGTACGGGCAACAACAGCAGTCTAGACACAACCCATCTCAGGACACACAGTATGATTACCAGGCTCAGCATGAGCAGCAGCAGGCGTCCAATGAGGCTGCTTCAATGGTTCATCAACAGGAACAACGAGGAGTTTCACAGCTGCAAAATGCCGTATCGGTTGCCTCTAGTGCTGGCCGGCAGCAAATAATGCAGCTCCCACCTGGTTCGCATACCCCTGGCCCTACACAGCCTATGGGCTCTATGGCCGGTGGTATGGGCCCGTCAGGTGTTATGCCCGGTCAGGTTGATGTATCGAAGCGTGGGCCCGTTGAGTTCAACCATGCAATTAGTTACGTCAATAAAATCAAGGTATAATCCTGCTAAATCATTTACTTACGTTAACGAGCTTGATTTCACTAACAGTTCATCTTCCTTAGAACCGCTTCTCTGACTCTCCTGAGATATACAAGCAATTCCTCGAAATCTTGCAAACCTACCAACGCGAGTCTAAGCCCATACAAGACGTTTACACCCAGGTCACTCATCTTTTTGGCGCTGCTCCTGATCTTCTGGAAGACTTTAAACAGTTCCTACCTGAGTCTGCTGCACAGGCCAAAGCTCAAGCTACACCCTCAGCTCGCCAATCGCAGGAGGAAGTTCCCATAATCAGCAATGTACGTGGAGAACCTGGCTACGGTTCTGCAGGACTGCCACAACCTCAAATGACTAGAGGTGACGTGAATATGCCGCCGATAGGACAGTTCAACGTCAAAGATTCAACCAAGGATAACAAGAAACGACGTGGCGCTCCAGGTGCTCAGGCCGTCGGTGGAGGAATGCCTGGCATGCAACCAGCAGTTGGTGACATGAATGGCGGCCAGATGAACAAGACTGCCGCTCAGCAGATCGGCATGAACAAGCGAACGAAATTGAGCCATAAACCATCTGCCACAGATGCTCACCAGCCAAATATCTCGCCGACATTGGTCCCAGCATTGCCTGAGCCGATTCCTCCAAGCTTCTCTCTCACTCCCTCCCACGAAGAATATGCCTTCTTTGATCGTGTGAAGAAGTTCATCGGCAACAAACAAACATTCGGAGAATTCCTCAAGCTCTGCAACCTTTACTCTGCAGACCTAATTGACCGCAATGTCCTCGTTAACCGTGCCGCCGGCTTCATTGGCGCAAACCAGGAAATCATGTCCTGGTTTAAACGCTTCATGCACATCGAGCCAAAGGACGAGCTCATCGAGCCCAAGGCCAAACCCGACTCGGGATCTGTCAATCTCTCTCACTGCCGTGCCTTGGGACCAAGTTACCGTCTTCTACCTAAGCGTGAACGCCAAAAGGCATGCAGTGGCCGTGACGAGCTATGCAAGAGCGTGTTGAACGACGACTGGGCCTCTCATCCAACTTGGGCTTCTGAGGATTCTGGCTTCGTTGCGCACCGCAAGAACCAGTACGAAGATGCTCTGCACCGTATAGAAGAAGACCGCCATGATTATGATCACCATATCGAAGCTTGTATTAGAACCATCCAGCTTCTGGAACCCCTGGTGCAGCAGATCTCACTTATGAGTGACAGCGATAGATCGTCGTTTAAGCTGCCACCTGGACTTGGAGGACAGAGCGAAACCATCTACAGACGGGTCATCAAAAAGATATATGATCGTGAGCCCGGTCAGAGAGTCATTGAAGAGATGTTTACCCGGCCATGCCTCGTGCTACCGATCGTGCTTGCCAGGCTGAAGCAGAAATGCGAAGAGTGGAAAGCGACACAGGTACGGATCTTCCTTTCTCTTATTAGAATAACTATGGTATACATGTCGATACTGACCAAACACAGCGTGAATGGGACAAAGTATGGCGGGAACAGATGCAGAAGGGTTTCTGGCGCAGTTTAGATCACCAAGCCATCATCATGAAAGGCAACGATAAGAAGGTCTTCTTGAGCAAGCATATCCAGCATGAGATTCAGACCAAGTTCGAAGAAGGTCGGAATCGTCGTAGGACTGGCGTCCATGTCTCCAACTACCAGCTTGACCTCGCCTTCGAGGACTCTGAAGTTGTACTGGATGCCACTCACCTGCTACTCTGCTATCTTGATCACAGCTCTGCTGGCTTTGGTGCTGATCCGCAGCGAGTTATGGCTTTTATTAAGGACTTCATTCCCGTCTTTTTCGGCATAGATCGGGAAGCTTTCAAGAACTATCTGTCAGAGGTATATGACAGTGCGTCAGCAAGTGAGGATGCTGACGACGATAGCTCACCGGACGAGGCTCCCATACGACCAAAGCGCATCACAAGTGGGAAGAAATTCGAGCTTTTGCGTGAGGTTCTCAACAGACGTCCAGATAGGTCTAACAGACCTGAGCTTGACCTCAGGGCCGGATCCACCGCAGCCAGTCGCGCGTCAACTCCTCTATCAATGAACGAGTGCACACCCGCGCCTCGTTCAACTGATAACTTTGATATTGCCGAGCTTCGATGGATGGACCATCCTACTCGCGGAAATTTCCATCACAAACGCGAATACCCGCTCAACGAACCCTACAAGAAGAAAGTCCACCACTTCTACTGCAACCTCACCATCTACTGCTTCCTATACACCTTTGAAATCCTCTACCGTCGGCTGTTGAATGTGAAGCAGTATGAGAAGGAAGCCCACGAAGCAGTTCGTCGTGCCATGGCACCCAAGGCCGCCCTGGAACTAGGCATGATTGACAAGACGCCTTCTGACCTTCTTTATGACACCGATCCAAAGGCAAACCTCTACCACCAAGTCATTCGCATGTGCGAAGAGGCTATTACAGGCAACCTAGCCTCCAGAAGACCGTTTTCCCCTGCGCCGCTTCTACATGAGGAATGGATGGCAGCTCTATCAGCTTGATAGAATCATGGGCGGTATCGCGAAGTATGCTGCTGGTGTGTTCAATGGTGATGTCAAGGACCGAAGCTCAGATGTTATCAACATGTTTTACAAAGAGCGGGAGAAGGAGGAGACAACCCATAACCAGGAGCTCCAGTACCGCAAACAGGTGGAGCGATTGATCAAGGAAGGAGATATCTATCGTGTCACTTTTGTAAGGGTCTCCGAATTCTGCTTTCTATCTTGATCCTATGCTAACATGTTACATTTCAGGTCCCGGCTTCAAAACACGTTTTGATCCAGCTTCTAACGCCTGATCAGAGTACACTAGAAAGCGACGGCCTCGGCCATGAAGCCCGATGGTCCTACTACGTCTCTGCCTATACGATGCGCGATCCCACTGAAGGAGTTCTCTTCTCAGACATGCGCATGCCGTTCCTAAAACGCAACTTGCCTCCAAAGATGGACTCAGATGAAGAATACAACAACTTCTACAAACCTCTAGTCCATCATGACGGCCTAGTTATACGCATTTGCGCCAACAGCTATAATATCCTGTATGAGCCAGGCACACGGGACTGGTGGTATCGCCATGAGACCAACAAGCAAACCCAAGCTCCCGAGAACATGAGGGAATACGCAAGCTTGAAGGAGAAGCGCAGAGATCGGTTCAGAGGGAAGTTTGTGAATAATCCTGCGTGGGCCCGTGGGCTGAGCAAAGATGAGGTCGACAAGTCAAACCAGCAGTTCAGGACCTGGGTTGGCGCCGTTGCGGAGGACGCTACGCCAGCTGTGGCCACTTCTGAGACTGCAGCGGAGCCTAAATCTGACGACAAGGCTGTGACATCTGCTGGCCGTGAGAAAGACGCCCCTGCCCCTGAAGTGAAGGGCGAAGAACCGGCGGACGAGGACCAGGAGATGGGCGGCGTCGATGCTGACTCTTCCAAGTAACTGCATCGGGCCTGATTGATATGTTTAACGTTCCCATCCTATTTTCTCTGTTTCTCTTGACTATCTCTCTACTGTATGCATATTCGGGGAGTTAACAATTTCACCAAGGCAGGCCTCCTGGCGCCGGCGCCCTTCCTTTTGATCGAGACGAAAAAGATAACTGAGCAAGCTCTTCGCTTGTCTGTTTATTTTCTCTCTCGAACGTACGTACATTTACTTAACTAACTACCTGGCTGGTAAGCATGGATGGATATTGTATCTGGCGTGGCATCGTTGCCTTTCTTTTGCTACTCTATCTTGCTTCGGTTTCTGTCTTAATGCCCCTTTTTGATTATCTCCATGTCTTGTTTCTATTATGCTTAACTAACTATGTACTATTGTTTATGCTGTAATTGATATATTTCGTGCCAACTACTGCGTGCGTCCCGTTAGATATAAGGTTGAATTTTTTATGTATGTAGACGATGTTTGGTGACGTTGGCTGTAGTTTAAACCAACGACATAAGTATCAGCATCAGAATCAGCATTAGCAAAACCGTCTTTCATTTAAACGCTATGAAAAATCACGGAATAGCTCAGCATCACGAATGATATACGGAGTACCTATACCTATAACTATAGATAGGCACCGATGGGAAGCCTCTTTCGTGAATGACAGCAGAGATCGAACGTATCCAACAGACACCCGCCCGGCCGCTTCAAGAACCTACCAACAGCGAACACATAATCAAGTCCACGGCGCCTTGCAGCCTATTACGCCCTGAGAGTGATTATACACGAGGCTGTTGATATAAAACTGGACAGTGGCCTCTCCCTATATTACGACGGGTCATGGATAAGCCTGATACTGAGGTATCTCGATGGCCCCGAGCCCCCGAATCTCATCGGAACGTGGTGGTTAGGCATGACGCTCGCCTTGCATAAATATGCAGGCTGGAACAGACGTGTTCCCATAAGATAATTACGTCGAGAGCGTTACCAGCTTGGTACATGATGGTAGAGTGCCTGGTTGACCCAAAAGAACCTTCAGCAGTGATACTTTTCCACCACCATAGCCCAGCGAATAACGTGCACATCAAAGCGAGTACGACGACTCTGTTATGCTGACGAGTCAGCTCACATCGCAGGTTGTAACACTGATACGCAGCGTTCGATGTTGGTCTGTTCCATGCAGATTCTGAAAACTTCCACAAGTGCCAACAGTTAATACTCCGTCATATTGTGGTTAATCTCCGATCAGGTCACCAGCAGGAGGGATCTGTGTATCATCTATACAGAGGAGGCTGCCTTTTGAAAAAATTTACTGCATCGTACCAAGAAGCGATGACGAGAAAGAAATGCTCAGCATTGATATACGCTGTTCGGTCAAATCAAGCATTACGGAAGAAAATTCTCTCTTGTAACTTCGGCACCCTCCCGCGGCACACGAGATGTTTCCATGCATTCCGATCCGATTAGCGGTAGATGTGATTGGGAGAATCAGGGGCTGTCTTCGGCGCACACACCAGCATCACCAAGCATATGATGCGATCTTGCACATCGACATGTGTTTGGTGGAGTTGGGGAACCTTCTTGCTGGACAGCAAACATCCGGCTTAAGCACCCAACGAGGAGAGATCAGCGAGTCTTCATACCAAGTATGGACCGTCAGTCTCTACTCCGTATACGGCGAGCTACCATAGCAAACCTCCTGTGCTATGGCTTGGGTTCAAGTGATGGCGGTGGCCAACAACGCCTACACATGCCTGTACGGAGTACATCCCTAATTTGCCAGCAAGCCAACGAGGGGCGGAGGGGTAGCAATGAGAAGATGGCGCAAGAGCCGCAAGAAATGGCTGCGGAAAAGAAAAGAGCAGAAGAAAAGAAAACGAGGGCTTTAGGATGCATCAAAATTTCGACCAGAGGCGCCCAAAACAAAGGTGAGGGAGAGCAGAGCAAGATGGCAGCTGCGAGTGACAACGCCACGTCGAGCAGAGAAATACGGCTACGAGCAGCGAATGGCATTTCGAATTGGGCGAGAAAGGGGGCCAATGAGCCCATGAGGCTTTTCCAAGAGCCTTCGCGAGACGCCACGGGGTGCGAGGGATGAGGGCATCTCCGTGGTAATTTAGGGTAAAAATAGCGCTGGACACGAGGCGGACCCTCTTGTTGACTGACCGGCTCTGCAACGCTACTCCCAGATAGGGCAGGCCGGCGAAAGCCCTAGCAAGGGAGCCCGCAGAAACGAGGAACAAGGCAATCCTTCCTCTGCCTCTGCTCCCTTACCCCTTGGTGAAACGCAGGAACGGCGGATATACTTCGACGGAGCGATTTTATCCTTCACCCGCCAATACAAACATCCTGGGACCAAGACACCATAACCGGATATCATATCGGACTATTGAACGGGATACAAGACATCAAGACCTGCCGAGGGGCATAAGAGCGAGCTTCTTATATTCGGAGTCAAGTCGCTCTGATAACTATATCGCCTCGACAGCTATTGTGGTGGCTCGTTCTCAGCGGTTGGCCCTGACTCGCATATCAATCTCCCCCAAGGCGTATCGCCCGTTACCGTACCTTCGTTGCCAGCTGGCTCTGCCCCTGCCGAGCACCTTCCAGCAGCCAATGAGAGCAGCGAGGGACCTGGGCTCACCGCCACCCAAAGCGGCAGCTCTGACGATCATCTTATCGTATACTTCGGTATTGGCGAATACATGCAATAAATATTGTAATACACCATCAACAGGAGGAGACGAGGCGGCAGCGCTGGAGTGAGCAAGTCTGGGGGGAACAAGGAGAACAGGACGAAGACGAAGACAGGAAGAACGTCAAGGAGATGGCGGCCGTTGGAGACGCGAAGCAGCAGGAATTTAGAGGGAGGGCGGCCCATGACAGCCTGCTTAGCGGCTGGGGGTGTCTTCGTCTGCTACCAATAATCGGTCTAAATATACTGGCGCAGGGCCCGCCAAGGGGTTGAACGCTTGAAGTTGCAATTTCCGCACACGGTGCGACGCCCCCTTTTTCCCACCCGGCAGCGCCCTTGTCCCCGGCGAAGGGAGTACTTAATATAACACTCCAGGCATGGCCCTTTCATTTCTCTCTGCTTCATATCTCCCGGTCTTCTGTTCCTGGGGTTTTGTTCCTACCACCGCTTCACTCTTTCAGCGGGCATTCTTTAACGACTTTACAACGCTCCTCTCGTCGTCGGTTTCTTCCTGCCCACTGTTAGCTAGAGAAAAAAACAACGATTGAACGCCTCGTCGCCGCCACCGGAGAAGAATCGATAGAGGAGAGATGAAGGCTTCCTTGTTTGTTGCGGCCGCTGGCCTGCTCGGCTCAGCCTGCGCCAGTCCTCATGCCCACGGCCATGCCAAATTCCACCGCCGTGGTGTTCCAGCTCCTCAGGATACCTGCTCCTGCGTAACCAAGGTCGTTACCTTCTACGGCCCTCCAACTCGTATGTTTTTTTCCCCCGGATGAATGAATGAATGAATGATTATGAGCATGATTGGTCCTCTCTCTATACCAAAAGTATAGATTGTATCGATCGCAAAGACCACATAGATCGCCTGCTAACTATGGTTGATATCAAGTTGTTCCTGAGGCACCGGCATCAGCACCACCAGTTGAGGCGACCACCACTGTTAAGTCCACCAGCTACACCACCCTGACTGTCGATGTGACTGTCCCTGCTCCAGAGGCACCCACGCCTACTCCTGAGCAGCCCAAGCCTTCTGAGGAGCCTCAGCTTCCCACTCAAGTTATCACCGTCTACCCAACTCCGGGAACCTACACCGTTCCCCCAACCACCTACACTGTCCCTAGTTCGACCACCGTATGCGGTCCTACTCCCAGCGGGCCAGCCGGCCCTGGCAGTGACGCCTGCCCTGCTCCCACCGTTATCGCTCCAGGCACTTACACCCAGACTGGCACGATTGTGACCGTCACTGTCACCAGCCAGACTGTCGTCTGCCCTGCGCCAACTGGCGGTCACCCAGCACCACCAGCACCACCACCAGTCAAGGCTCCTGTTACTACTCCTGCCCAGCCAACCCAGGCTCCTGAGACCCCAACCAAGGCTCCTGAACCACCAAAGGCCCCAGAGCCACCAAAGGCTCCATCCCCTCCTAAGGCTCCATCCCCACCCAAGACTCCAGGCGGTGGCCTCGGTGGTGGAAAGACTGGTGGTATGACCTACTCTCCTTACACCGACGACGGCCAGTGCAAGGGTGCCGATGCTGTTATGAAGGATATCGCCGTCATCAAGGCTGCCGGCTTCAGCGCCGTCCGTATCTACTCCTCTGACTGCGACGGCCTTAAGAACGTCGGTGATGCCTGCCGAACCCACGGCCTCAAGATGCTCATCGGTGTCTTCATCTCTGGCACTGGTATTTCCGGAGCCCAGAAGCAAGTCACCGATATCACCAGCTGGAAGCAGTGGGACCTGGTCACCCTCATTGTTGTCGGTAACGAGGGTATTCACTCCGGCCACACCGATGCCGGTGGTCTCGCTGGTTTCATCGTCTCAGCTAAGGCCGCTTTCAAGGCTGCCGGCTACGGTGGCATGGTCACCACTACCGAGACCGTCGATATCTGGCAGAGCCACGGCTCTACTCTCTGCGGTGCCGTCGACATCATTGGTGCCAACATCCACTGCTTCTTCAACCCAGATGTCGTCGCCAGCGAGTGCGGCAAGTTCGTCCGCGGCCAGATCGAGCTTCTCGGCAAGATCTGCCCTGGCAAGGACGTTATCAACCTCGAGACTGGCTTCCCTACCAAGGGTAACCCCAATAACCTCGCTGTGCCTGGTATCAGCCAGCAGAAGGAGGCCATCGACTCGCTTGTTAAGGAAGTCGGACCTCAGTCTATCTTCTTCTCCTTCGTCGATGACCCATGGAAGGATGATGGTGCTTTCGGCATCGAGAAGCACTGGGGATGTATCAAGGCCTTCCAGTAAATGTAAAGTTAGCGTCTAGCTAGGTCTTATGCATTTCACTTTAATTCCGTTTCACTTTTATCCCCCTTTTTTTGAGAGTTTCTGTTCAAGTTGCTTCTCCATCGCTCGAGTGCGAGGCATGACATATCTCCTTGCCGTCTCCCGTCTTCCATGTCTTGTTTCTCTTCTTTCTTCTCTTGTTCAAATGCCCTGGCCGTGTGTGGGATTAGTTTTACGTTTGGAGTGAGTTGGATCGGAGGGAGTTGTATTTTGTATACGCATCAGCCGTATTCACTTTTAATCCATGTCAAGAATTTCCTTTTCTCGAGTCCTTATCTAAAGAAACAAAAACTACCTAGAGAGGTCTTTCTCCCTGGTCTTTCAAATCTGAGTGACCAACTTACATTTCTGACAGCCAGTGGACGGAGTACGACCAGCAACGAGTGACCGACGGCGCCTACGCTTGACACGTTGACTTTCAACCGACGGAGCAACTCGAGTCCGTCGGATCTGCGGGTCGACCGGTTCTTCCGCGTTCATCGTGCTTAGCTGCTTAGCTTCGTCGTTTACTTTGCTGCCTGGTTGGTATCCGCTGCTGACGGCGTGCGGCGCAGACGATGAAGGCCCATTATCGTATTGCTTGCGAGCTGCATCATCGTGCATGCTTAATGTTATGCTCCATTTTTACCATCCCTACGAGATTAGGCTAGTCAAACTGTTTGTGATAACGTCCTTTTGGGCCCTTGTGGATCTGTCTACGATGGAGTCACTGCTATTGGGCCGGACGGGATGGAGCAACGGATCTCTCCTGGCTCGACTGATACGCCCGTTTGATCTTTTTCGTCGGCGGGCCGGTCATTCTCGGCTCCCTGATGGCATTTCTAGATATTGGACATTATTATATATATAGATCGGTCTATATATCTGATACGGAGATGTCTGTTTTTACCTGGCAACCAAATATCCCCCCTCTACCAAAGCAGATATCAATTAGGCCAGCATGAACACCGCAGCCGAAGACGGCCAGAATGGCCAACAACAGTCAGGTAGCTCGTCTTCTGCCAGCTCGCACAAAGAGCTGGGGGAATTCCGTCCCTCGAAGCGTACATGGCTTATCTTCCTGACGCTGGCTGTGTTGACGTTGATGGTGGCCCTCGACGGGACATCTATATCTGTTGCTTTGCCTGTATGCGACTCTTCTCTGCGGTGGACCATAACATACCCGCCCATCATACAAGATGAATAGCTGACCAATGCTAGATAATTGCTTCTAAACTACATGGTTCTGCCATTGAGGCCTTCTGGAGCGGAACCTCGTTCCTACTCTGTTCAACAGGTTGGTTGGACTCTATGTTCGACATTAAACATGGTATTTATGCTAATAACCACCGACAGTCTTCCAGCCTAGCTTTGCGTCGTTTTCAGATATCTTCGGCCGCAAACCTATGATCCTCATTGCCCTGACATTCTTCTTCGTCGGCACGCTTCTCTCTGGCTTATCAGAAAACTTCACGCAAATGCTGGTCGGCCGCTCCATCCAGGGCGTCGGAGGAGGCGGAATCATCGCCCTTACAGAAATCGTGATGACTGACCTGATCCCAATGCGTGAGCGAGGAAAGTACTTTGGCATTCTGAGCTCCATGTGGAGTTTGGGATCAGTCCTAGGCCCTGTGTTGGGCGGCGGATTCTCGCAGAACGTCTCCTGGCGATGGATCTTTTATATCAACTTCCCCTTCGTGGGCATTGGTTTGGTGTTTATCATCCTGTTCTTCAAGCTTACCCCTATTCCGGACTCGTTGGCCACGAAGCTCCGGAGGATAGACTACATCGGTGCGGTGCTGTTCATTGCCTCTGCCGTCTCCTTCCTCATCCCCATCACTTGGGGAGGAGTCATGTACGACTGGAGCTCCTGGCGGACGCTGGTGCCACTGATACTGGGCATTGCAGGACTGGTCGGAAACATGCTCTACGAGACTTGCGTTGCTGCTGAGCCAATGATACCCGTAACTGTCTTCGCTACTCGGACCGCCATCGTGTCGTACATCGAGACGGTAATTCACGGTCTCGTCCTCTGGTGCGGCCTGTACTATATGCCTCTCTACTTCGAGACAGTCAAGGAATACTCGCCCATTCTTTCAGGCGTGGCTCTCTTCCCGCTCAGCTTTACTGTCGCCCCCAGTGCTGTGGTAGTAGGCATCGTCACCACTCTAACGGGTGGATACCGCTGGTCGATCGAAGGCAGCTTCTTCCTCAGCACTCGGGGAATGGGCCTCTTCACCATCTTGAAGGTAGACAGCAGTGTTCCAGCAGGGATCTTCCTCATCATACCCGCCGGCGTCGGATTAGGTATGCTTTTCCCCGACCTAGGTTTCCCCATCCAAGCCTCTGCACTCAAGGGCCATATGTCCATCGCCGTAGCGATGTTCAGCTTCTTCCGTGCCTTCGGTCAGGCCCTGGGTGTAGCTATTGGCGGCGTCATCTTCCAGAACCGCATGGTGCCAAGCTGAGGAAGTATCCTGAGTTTTCGGCACCGGGCATTGCAGAGACTCTGAGCAAGGATGCCGCGGTGTTGGTGCAAGTTGTTCGAGGCATGCAAGATGGGCCGGAGAAGATGCACTTGAAGGAGGCGTTTACGGGCAGTCTGAGGTTTGTCTGGATCGTCTGCTGCGTGCTACTGGCTATTGGAGGACTGTTGAGTGTGTTTACTGCTTCGTATGATTTGAATCAGGGGATTGATTCGGAGCAGACACTGGCTGAGAAGAAGGACCGCCACTCGACGGCTGAGACGGGCGTGACTACACCTGAGAAGGCCTGATCTTAATGACTCTCTCTTACATTTCTTTTTCCTTCTTGATACGATCATCGGTATGGTTATGGATATGGCTATGGGTTGTGGTTGTTTTGATGATAGAGATGGCGTTGATAATAAGGGATGGACATAGTAACTTGATAATATGTAAATAATATAATGAAGAAACTCTCGATTCAAAATAAAGTATCAGCTGCTGTTTATTTCCGCATCACAAATGAAAAGAAGAAGAAAAGCCAGTTCATGTCCGAAGTCAATGCCCGAAGTCAATTGCTTAAGTCAACCCGGTGTTCAAGCAGGCAGAGAGCGAGAGGTTAAGTGGGATAGAAGTAGAGCTAGTATGCAAAAGAATGGGACAAGCAAGGCCCAGCGTAGGACAGAAAGTGTATATGCAAGGAGTGGGAAACAATAAAAGAGAAAATCCAAGCAAAATAAAGTAAAGTGAAATGAAGTGAAGTTGAAAGCAAAGAAAAGAGCCTGTCCAAGGCGTATGTATGGTATGATGGCTGATGTATATATCGATGACAAGACCAACCGTACAAAATGCATGCATGTAGGTGTATATGTTTGAGGGTGAGGGTGAGGGTGAGTATGAGTATGATAGGGTGTAGGTGGTATTAAGCTATTACGCAGGAGAAGTCATTATCCTGGATGGGAAGTAAAAGAAAGGGAACAGATGGAAGAAAGAGATGCAGATGCGCGCTGGGAAGTAGAAGTAGTGGTAGAAGGAGCCGGAGTGGAGGATGAGAAAGCAAGAGTTTTAGAAGAGACCGAATCGTTTTCCTTTTGGTTTATCCCCTGATCGATAGCTTGTTAGTATATGCATTGAATAGGAAGAAAAGGGGAGAGTGTACCATTTTTCGTGAGACGACGGGAGGCGGCAGAGGAAGGGTCTGCGCCTGAAGCAGCAGCTCTGATGGCAGCTATACGGTGCTTTGCCCTCTCGTCACCGTGGTCGGCGGCGCGGACGTACCATACGTTGGCTTCGAGGGGGTCACGACGGCATCCGATGCCCATCTCGGTGAAGTAGCCAACTGCGTATTCAGCTTTGGCGAGGCCTGCAAACGAACAAGGGGGGAATGCTTGTTAATATCACGGAAGTAATATACATATACAATGAACAAGGGGGGTAAGTAAGTAAGAAAGGAAACAACAACATACCACACTCAGCAGCCCGTCTGGCCCATTCATACGACTCGTTCTCGTCCTTTTCGAGGATGGGTTCAGCGCCGACCATGAACCACGCACACAGGGCCATCATGGCCATGGGGTGTCCGAGCTGCGCAGCTCCGGTGTAGAAATGGACACTCAATGCCGGGTCTCGAGGACAGTTGAGCTTTCCATGCTCGTAGGCATCGCCCATACGGTAGCTGGCCTCTGCATGGCCGAGTTCCGCGCTCTTGGTGAAGAGCTGAGCGGCGTAGGATTCGTCCTGGAAGACATCGTCTCCGTATCCGACCTCATGCAGCAGTCCGAGCTCGTAGGGAGCAGCATTGTACTGGACGTCCGCCGACTCAGCAGCTCGCTTGAGCCAGGTGATGCCCTCGCGATATCTCTTGACCAGCCCCATGTCTCCAGCCAAACATGCCCTTCCGAGCCTTGCCATGGCGCCCGGGTGGTTTTTAGAGGCAGCCTGGCGGTAGAACTGGACTGCCTTGGCGCCGTCCTGCTTTGTGCCCCAGCCGAACTCGTAGCAGAGGGCAGCGCGGTATCCGGCTTCGGCGTGGCCATGTTTGCTTGCGGCGACGAAAAGTTGGAAGGCCTTGTCGTGGTCTGGTTTGCCCTTGTTGAAGAGGCCGGATGCCAGCCCGTCGCCGAGGTAGTACTGGGCGTAAGGGTAGCTTCTGTCCGCCAGACGCTGCAGGATGCCCTTTGCTTCCCGGAGGAGCTCTGCTTTTGAAGTTTCACTCTTCCCTACCTTTTCGTTGCTACTGTTGTTGCTGCTGTTGTTATTGGTGTTGTCGTTGTTGTTGTCGTCCAGGTCGATATCTTGGGCTGCGTGGATCATGAAGACGGCAAACTCGTACTGGGCGCCGGAGTCGTTGGTCTTCTTGACATTGGCCAGGTACATGTCAAAGGGTCTGTTTCTGGGAGAGCAGGGAGGCATTGTTGCCCACGGAGGAG
>NW_003345193.1:255900-289944 GCF_000150975.2 Nannizzia gypsea CBS 118893
ATTCGGTACTGGAGCGGCTGGTAGGGCTCGATGATGCTGTCGCGGGCTCTCCTCGCTGTGCCGGGCGTCTGACTGCGCGTCGGGGCTGTCCTGTCCGCTGCCGGGCTGTAGAATGCTGCTGCCGTCGTGGAGATGATGGCCCATCTCTGCGCTCGAGGGCTGCGGCTGCGGCGCCGCTGCGTCTATCCTCACGGGCGAGACGGGCCCTCCGTGCATGACAGCGCGGTTGTCGACAGGCGGAAGAACCGGGTGCTCCTTTCTCGCAGGCACCGAGCGCAGGTAGACTGGCAGCGGCGGCGAGACGGGACCCTGGCTGCCCATGGCTTCTGTCTGTCTCTTTATTCCTGGTATCCCTATCCCTATCCTTATCCTGTATCCTGTATCCTGTTGTTTTGTGTCTTGTCGTTCCTTTTTTTCCGGTCTCAGATGGTATATCGAGCAACACCTCCAGCGGGTCCCTTTTTATCTTAACTCGACAGCAGGGCTGCTCTCGTCCGGTGGGCCAATCTTTCAACTCCGCAGGCCGGTTTTCCCTGTTGGCTAATGCAGCAAAGTGGTCTCTGTCCTGTCCTGTTCAGTTACCTGTCGAGATCCCGGGTGTCAGTCAGAGTAGAGCCGCCGGCGGTCAACGAAGCAAGGGGGGGGAGGGATGATCCTACTACGCTTTTGATTTCAGTGCAACGAGACGAAGCCCATGACGAACGAGCGGAAGAAGAAGACGAAGAAACAGACGAAGAAGAATGACGATCAGGACGAGCTGGTTAATAAGAGACGGACTTTTTTCCTCCTGGTGGAGTCTTCTGACGCAAAGTTGAGTTGAGATCCAACTGCTCCACGCAAGACGAGGCAAAGAGAGAGCGGCTGAATGAAGGACTCCGTAGTGAGCAGTGAGCAGTGCAGGCTTAGCGAGAGAGGGAGGACAGCAAAGCAGAGCGACGGACAGCCGAACGAGGGACGCAGAGACGCAGACACAGGAGGAGCAGGAGGAGCAGTTCAACCTTTTGCTGATGCTGTGCTCGGTGGCTGAGATGAGGCTCGCAGTCAGACTCGAACTATCCGGACTATCTCTACGCTCTGTATGGCCTGGCGGGTTTGATATACGAGGGCAGCGCAGCGCAGAAGCGACTCTATGGCCCGACGGACGACAGGGGGGACAGCGACTTACATGCAGCGGCTTTGCATGATTAAACTGCGGACAGACGTCAATTCACAGCCAGCTAACTCGTAATAGCAATAGTAATAAGAGGGAACCGTCTATCTTATACAACTATGGAGCCGGTTTATTATTAGAGTCAAAAGAGACGAAGCATGAAGCGCTTGCATGGAGACTCGCTTAGGCGTAGGCGAAGCCTCTATCTTCTCTTCTTTTCTCCTTATTCTCTTCTCTTATGCTCTTATGCTCTTCTCTCCTTATTAATTATATGTCTTCATGCGTCTTTCTGCTCATCTGAGCCGCTGTCGTCTTTATCTCTTGTATCTTTTATAGATCTGAGACACGCAAGGCCGAAGCAGCCCCTTTTCTCCTTCGTCTTTGCTTCTCTTCCTCTTCTTCCTTCTCCAGCCGCCGGCTCCTCTTGTGTCTCACTGCTCGCCCGACCTCTTCCTCCTCATCGTCTCACCTGACGTCCTTTTTATCCTTCTCCTCTTCGTCTTCGTCTTATTATCGGCTTTAATATCAACTTCATCGTAATAAAAGTGTTATTAAAGTGTTATGTCTGTAATGTAATTACCGTCTCTACCAGACTTCGCCCCTTTTGTGCCGGTAACTTGTGTAACCTTAATACCGCTAAACTCTATCTCGTTGCCCGGCGTAACTTATCACGTGATTTTGTCCCTTTTTTTTCTTTTTTTTTCTTTTTTTCTTCGCTTTTTCTGATTTTCCCAAAACATCAACAAAAGAACAAAAGGACGAGAAAGACACGAAGAGGAACAGCCGAAGGACGAGACTGAACGAGGTTGAGAAAGGATAGAAAGAGATAATAGGAGAGAGAGACGGAGGCAGCAGATGCCACTTTAGCGCCCGCGTTTGTCCTGTCTGCCGCCAGTCGCTCGTTACCAGCCTGCCCGACCCCCTACTACCACCGTCACAACCACAGCCACGACGACATCTACGACCACCACGTACCGCTACCACGACCACTACCACCACGACAACAACACGAAGAAAGACGAGAAGCTATATGAAAAGTGGATGAGAGTGGATGAACTGATATAGATGTCCCTCCCGCAGCGGCCTGGGGCGTCCTCGTCCTCGCCCAGCCAGCCGTCCTTCCGCGACTCCTACCAGCGCCGGCGGCCTGACATCGAGTCCCCCAGCCCGTCGCCCTCGCCCACACCCGCCGGCGAGCTCGGTCGCAAGCGCAGTCTCGTCCGTCCAGAGCGCCACAGGATCAGCCGTGACCATCCAAACTACCACTACCGCCAGCATGCTCAGAACATGTCCGTATACCCGTCCACCACGGGCAACGACCCCGTCTACGAGGAGCAGTCCGAGGGCGGCGGACCGGACCTTGTTGACACCTCTGAGACAGTGAGCTCCGGCAGCACGGGGCTCAAGAGCCTCACCAAGCCCGAGAGGAACACCACCAGTCTCGAACGGAACCCCAGCATCGACGTCAACTCGATTCCCTCTACCACTGGAGGAGGCGGAGGCGGAGTACCGCCAGCCCCGTCTTCCCGTCCAACAGGCGCCGGTGGTGCTAACAGACAGCATGGTTTGGACTCCCAGCGCCGTGTGCAGCGGAAGCTCTCTCGCAAAGCCTCCAAGTCGACCAAGGAGGAACGCAGGCTGGAGGAGAAGAGACGCCAGGAGATGGACAACATCAAGCCGCCCAGCCTGTGGAACGTCTACTGCGGCATGGTCACGTTCTGGGCCCCGGACTTTATCCTCAAGTGCTTTGGCATGCCGGCCAAGGCCCAGCGGAGAGCATGGAGAGAGAAGGTGGGCCTCATCAGCTTGATCCTGCTCATCTGCGGCTTCGTTGGCTTCCTCACCTTCGGATTCACCCAGGTCGTCTGTGCGGCTCCTCCCGTCCGTCTCAAGGTCAACGAGGTCGACCAGGGATACATGATCTTCCATGGACGCGCCATCAACCTCGCCAGCTCCCGCCATCCAGCCGTCCTCGGTTTGCCGGACGCATCTGTCGTCGTCTTCTCCGGTGACGGGTACGGCGGCCAGGACGGCAGCTTTCTCTTCCAGAACGTCAATGGCGCATGCAAGGGCATGATCACCCCCAAGGCAGGCTCAGACATCCCTACCAACAGCGACGGCGACATGGGATGGTACTTCCCCTGCGTCACCTTCAACCAGGACGGCTCGTCAAAGCCAAACTTCACCACTCCAGAGTACCTCGGATACAAGTGCCATACCTCTGCCACAGCCCGTGAGGCCTTCTACGACCTCTACGCTACGGGTGAGGTCTACTTCTCCTGGGATGACCTCAAGAACAAGAGCAGGAACCTGCTCGTCTACTCTGGCAATGTCCTCGATCTCGACCTGCTCAAGTGGTTCAACACTAGCGAGGTCTCCTACCCGTCTCGCTTCGACCAGCTCCGTGAGAGCGAGGAGCTGCGCGGTATTGACGTCACCCACCGTTTCCAGACCGGGCCCGAGAAGAGGATGTTCAAGTGTCTGACCCAGATCATCAAGGTCGGCTCCATCGACACCGAGACCGTCGGATGTATCGCCTCCAAGGTCGTGCTCTACATCTCCCTCATCTTCATCTTGTCCGTCGTCGTCGTCAAGTTCCTCCTTGCCCTGGCCTTCCAGTGGTTCCTTGCCCGCCGATTCGCAGCTCCCAAAACAGCCATGGACCCCAGCTCCAAAGAACGGAAACGCCAGATCGAAGACTGGAGTAACGACATCTACCGTCCCGGCCCCCGTCTCGCTGATCCGGCCATGCCTGACCGCTCCAGCAAGCGTGGCTCTACCATCTTCCCGACTACCTCGCGTTTCTCCAGCCCCTATGTCGTCGGCACAAACAAGCAGCGAAACACCATCACCACCATGTCCAGCCAGAATAACACCAACCGTCTCAGCGCAGCGCCAATGTACAAGCTTAGCGGCAACCCGAGCCAGGGAACCCTCAGCGCCGACCCCCGACACAGTCTCGTTGGCAGCCGTACCAGTCTCATGGTCCCCGGCCATGACCACCGCCACTCTACCATCAGCGATATCGAGGGTCAGGGCCCTGCCGAGTTCGTCCACGAGGCCGTCGTGCCACAGCCTCCACCGGAGTGGCAGCCGTTTGGCTACCCACTGGCCCATACCTTGTGTCTAGTTACCGCTTACTCGGAAGGTGTTGAAGGAATCCGCACCACTCTGGACTCAATTGCCCTGACGGACTACCCCAACAGCCACAAGACTATCCTTGTCATCTGTGACGGTATCATCAAGGGTAAAGGCGAGAGCATTTCCACCCCAGACGCCGTGCTCAGCATGATGGGCGACCACGCCGTGCATCCAGACGACGTCCAGCCCTTCTCCTACGTTGCTGTGGCCTCCGGCTCAAAACGTCATAACATGGCCAAGATCTACGCTGGATTCTACTCTTACGGCCCAGATTCCATCGTCCCAATCGAGAAACAGCAGCGTGTGCCCATGATGGTGGTCGTCAAGTGCGGAACCCCCGAGGAAGCCAACAAGAGCAAGCCCGGAAACAGAGGAAAACGAGACAGCCAGATCATCCTCATGTCCTTCCTTCAAAAGGTCATGTTCGACGAGCGAATGACCGAGCTCGAATTCGAGATGTTCAACGGTCTCTGGAAGATCACCGGCATTTCCCCTGACTTCTACGAGGTCGTCCTCATGGTCGACGCAGACACCAAGGTCTTCCCGGACAGTCTCACCCACATGCTCTCGGCCATGGTGCGCGACCCAGATATCATGGGCCTCTGTGGCGAGACCAAGATCGCCAACAAGGCCGACAGCTGGGTCACCATGATCCAGGTGTTCGAATACTTCATTTCTCACCACTTGTCGAAATCCTTTGAGTCCGTCTTCGGAGGTGTCACCTGTCTTCCCGGCTGTTTCTGCATGTACCGCATCAAGGCTCCCAAGGGCGGCCAGAACTACTGGGTACCCATCCTCGCTAACCCGGACGTCGTCGAACACTACTCCGAAAACGTCGTGGACACGCTGCACAAGAAGAATCTCCTCCTCCTAGGTGAGGATCGATACCTGTCGACTCTCATGCTCCGAACCTTCCCCAAGCGTAAACAAGTCTTTGTTCCCCAGGCAGTATGCAAGACCACCGTTCCCGACAAATTCTCCGTGCTGCTCTCCCAGCGTCGACGATGGATTAACTCTACCGTACATAACCTAATGGAACTCGTTCTCGTCCGCGACCTCTGCGGCACATTCTGCTTCAGCATGCAATTCGTCGTCTTCATGGAACTCGTCGGAACCCTCGTTCTCCCCGCCGCCATCGCATTCACCTTCTACGTCGTAATCATCTCCATCGTCAGAAGCCCCGTTCAAATCATCCCTCTCATCCTCCTGGCCCTGATTCTCGGTCTCCCTGCAGTTCTTATCGTAGTCACCGCCCACCGCCTGTCATACGTGCTTTGGATGTTTATATACCTCCTCTCCCTGCCCATCTGGAACTTCGTTCTGCCCACTTACGCATACTGGAAGTTCGACGATTTCAGCTGGGGAGATACTCGAAAGACGGCAGGCGAAAAGACCAAGACTGCTGGAATAGAGTATGAGGGAGAATTTGATAGTAGCAAGATCACCATGAAGAGATGGAGGGATTTCGAAAAAGGTACGCTCCCACTTCCCTACAATTTAACTGGTTAACTGTAAAATCAATGGCTGCATCGGACGATACTAACTATTCTCTGCTAGAACGCCGGCTTCGAAACGCAAACACAGCCAGTCACCATCACACGAATTCCTCGTTCTCCAACTATGCTCATAATTCCGTGTATGGTGGGTACTCCGACTACCAATGAACGCACTTAATCGGGCATGTGTTGTCTTCATTTCTTTATATATTATTTTCTCTTATATCTTATTTCCTTGATTTCGTACATCTACTTGCTTTTACCTTGATTGATTGACTTGACTGAACGTTCAAATTACCCGGATCTACCACACACTTCCATTATTTACCCGTACCCTTCCTTAACTTACCTCCCATCCTTTTTACCCTTTTACCCTTACCATTATTTACCTCTTTTCCTCGCTGCGATGACCCATGAAAGCTTCACATAGCGTGTTTATCTATGCTATGTTCCAGTTATATTCGCCAACCCTTGTTTGGCTTTGATATTTGATATACCACCATACTCAGCTGTACTAGCTAGTAATATTCCTGATTTACCCTGCTCTCATTGGTGCTTTTCGAATTATTATTTTTCTTTCCTTTTTTTTTTTCCATGGCCGTTTTCACTTCCTTGGAGTCGAGCACACTATACCGTTGATTTTTCTGTTTGTTGTCTCTCTCTGTCTGTAGATATAACTATATATGCGCGGACATACAAGATATTGTTTAGTTACTTACCTCGTTTCTCCCCTTCTCGTCTGAGACAAATGAGAACGAACCGCTGTAAGGTACATACATACATACGTAAACTGGCTAGTTCCATGTCCATATTCCGTATGCGCCTGCCTACCCGTCCAGGCCAGCCTGACACACACTCACCCATGCTCAAACCTCAAACTCAGTACAGTCCATTTCAAGAGACAGACAACCATCTCACCAGGGGGGTATAAGATCATAGCCTGCAGATACCTTGTTTGGCACATCACGCATGAAGCCACCCTTGTTCGTGCATGATAGCGGTAGACGAGATAGCACACCTTGGCCCGACACAAAGCCTGGCTATTATTACTCACACACACGGTGTACTCATTTATACTTCTGTGGATGGCGATTGAGAGCATGTTGAGTAGGTCGGTAGCGCAATGAAGTCGTCAAACGAAGTGTCGGGCTGCCCTGTTGGGCATCGAGCAGATATGCAGTGTAAATGCAGGGGGATGAATGGAGTAAGTAGAGCTCGAAATTTCACAACGGCCACTCACCTTTCGATCACAATGGGCCGCAAAAACCGTAATTTGTTATCCCTCATGTCACTCTAATGGGGGTGCTTGTTGGGTGGTGGACGGAGTTAGCCGTAAGCGGTATGTCGACAGACTGGGTGCACATGCAGGGGTAAGGAAAGGCATAACTTCGTCTTCCGAGCTTGCTGTGCGTCCTGAGTGTGTAACAAACGGAATCTGGGAATGCTGTTGGTATGTCGTCTGTAGGCTAGTTTAAGTAGTTATGCACTTAAGCATCGCCCATCGCCATGCGCGGACGACTCCGTACGGAGTCTGTAAGGCATCTCCGTCCAGAACCATCTCCGGGCGCGGGACGAAGAGGGGGTGGGATGGACTCGGTGACTGGCTCACTAGTGCAGCAAGGATGCTGGCTGTTTGTTCGCCGTCTCAATCCCCCGGGATGATTCGCTGCTCTCCCGCTCCCGTGCCGCGGTAGCTGCATGTCTGGCTGTATTGGTATCCGTACCTGTATCTGGCCGTAACTAAGTAACCATGTCTGGACGGGGGACAGGCATGCGGTAGCGAGGGATGTGCAACCCTTGCCTTCTTTGCACTCCCACATCATGCGCCCCGTCATGCAAGCCCGGCATGCATTACTGTGCTGCTTTGCCTGTCTATCTGCCAGCCCGTCCGTTTGCCTGTCTTGTCTTGTCTTGTCTGTGTCAGTCAAAAGGAGTCGCACCCCTGCAGCCTTCTGGGTCCCCTTATTCCTCCCGTGCGGGCCACGGTCGCCTCGACTTGGCTAGTTAGTCCTGCCAGCTAGCGCATGTTACCCAGCAACGAATCCACCACAGTGGCGATGATCAGAGCGCGTCATATTATAGCCGCCGCGATGTACTTTATTGAACCCAACTAACTTTATATCAAAGCAGCGAAACTCTTCTTCGCTTTCGTCCCAAAGGGTAGGGCACGACGGGACATCACATGACGTCGGAACTCGGCGTTTCTTTCCTTGCGCGGGGCGGGAAAGTCGAGGGAGAAAATTGCGCCTTGGCCGAGGTTGTGACGTCAAACAATTATCAATTAACTACCAACAATAACATGTTCATTTCACGAACTGCGGGCCCCGGGAGGTTTTGAGGAGAGTGGGCGGAAGACGGCCATCCACTTGAGCAGTCGAGACTCGGCTGCCCACTCGGCGGTGTGGTGACGGGCCGTTTCGTCACGGGAGGAGAGCAGTGACTGGCGCTTGTTCCTACTACTCTCCCCGGCTTCACTGCTGCATACATACATTACATATCAACAACTTCCGCTCTTCTTCTGCTTTCATCCCTTGACAGCTACCAAAAGGACTCGAATCAATTGCCCAGGCCTCGTCTTCTTCCTTTTTTACACAGGGAAGAAGACACCTCGGCTCTTTGGACTGCTGTCTCTCGTCTTCTATAAGACCAGGCCAGACAGGATATCTTCTTTCTTGACTGATTGGAAGCTACGCGCGTTAAACTGACAATAATAACCAACACACTGACTGCATTGGCATCTTCTTTGCATATCTCTCTTGTCTCCCTTATCTTACAGTCCTCTCCCTATTTACTTTTATTACGCCATCTCAATCTTCTTTGTGTCTTGTTATTCACTTCCTCCTGCGTAAGTGGTGGTGATATCAAACAAGCCTCACCCTCTTCTCGCTTCCTCCTCACCTTACTTCCTATTACCCTTTGGAGCAACACACATACTTGGCCCTGCTTTCTTGGCCGCTACATCTTCTGGCTTAATCGCCTGTGTAACACATCTCTTTGCTTCTTCTTCTCGCTCCCTTCTTTTTCTTTTTTCTTCTTCCGTTTCCCTTTATTCTTTTCTCTTCTCTTCCTCTTCTTGATCAACATATTCCTTTTTCCCCTTTCTCTAAGCCATCCATCTTGTGGTGGCCAATTCTTCAAGGAAGCGTAAGAAGCAGCAACAGAAGAATATAGCTCTCTAGGCTGGCTCTTTCTTCAAGGTATGTATTTGCTCCTTTTCCTATCATCTATTCCCTTTTTTATTCCTTTTCACTGACGCATAGCTCGTCTCTCTTTTTTTTTTTAGCACTGGGTCCAGTCGAGGTCTTTTAAAGAGACTCATCATCTACCAATCAAGGTCCTCAGCCTTGTTGATTCTATCTGAACTATTGTCCAGATTTCAAGGCTTCACGTCTTTTTGTTTTCTAAACAAGTTCCGGATTCAAGCCAGTTGGTGACTGAGACCCGGACATGTTCTTCTGCTTATGAACTATCTAGCAGCTAAGGAAGATATGGTTGATCAGACTGAGACATTAACTGGGCCATCCTCCTCTCAGAGTGTTCCACATCTACCTGCTACTGAAATAGTAGATGATATCACCAAGCAAGAAGATCTAGCTATGAACGAAGAACTTCCGCCCACCACTGAGGCGCGTGAAGGTTAGTGATATTTCTTTCTTTTTAACTGTGATTTCTTTTTATATTACTTTATACATATATATATATTTCTATTTATTTATTTATATATACACACTTATCTAACCTTTTCCTTAGACCCTCCTCCCCCATCTCTCTTTGAGCCATTTGCTCAGCCAACAGGTGGCCTATTGTCTACACCTCTCGCTTCCTCACATTCTCCAGAAGAGGGAACGATAATTGAGGGCGAACAAGGAGGCGCGAATCCCCAGGCTATTATACAGGCCCTTGACTCCCTGTCTAATATCCCAGCTCATTTGACCCTTTTATCTAACGAGTCCAACCTTTACCACGATCGCGATATGGACGAGCTAGAGGACGTCGAGGAACTCCTCGACGACCCTACTCCTTTCGTGCAAGAGTCGGCCAACGACGATACTGATGATGGCTGGCAAGACGACCAGTGGATGGAGCCCCCAGATGGCAATGGTAGCTTAATCGAAAACACTGAGCTTTCTGGTTTCGAGCTCGATAGGCTTCCACATGACAAAGTCGGCATGGGCCCTGGCTCCATATCCACCAGCTCCGAGAAGGATGCAAACGATGACATTGGAGAGTTTTATCCATCCGATGATGATGACTCGTACCGCGACTCCGATAGCATCTGCGGTAGTGTCTCTCCCTTACCACCCACTCAACGGGAACGGTTGAGCACCAACCATAATACAAATGCCACTAATAACAACACCATTGGCCCTATTACTCCGCCAGTTGAGCAGGGGGAGTTTCCTCCAATTGAGTTGCTCCAATTTGCCTTACCAGACCCTGGAGATCAGTATTTTGATCCTAATGGGGCTGACGCCGATATGGCAGACATTTCTATGCACACTGAGAGTATGTACTGTTGTTCTCCCTTCTAATCCCCTTATAACTTCATCATGCGTTTCCTTCAAGCTTTGCTACCGTCTGGTCAGTGTGAATGTATCTGTCCCGCCAACTAAGATGCGGCGACGCACTTTACCTTCACCTCTTGTTTATAAAAGGCCCAACCCCTGAGCAAAACCTCCTTCTGTTGACATTTCTAAAGTCTGAGCCTGAACATGGGCATGACAAGCATCCTTTACCTCCTTCATCCTTGATACAGTTGGATTCCGCACAAAGCCTTCTTTATCACTCCCTATTCCTTACTATTACTCTTTCATCATGGTTCCCTATACTTTTAGCATCTACTCCCAGAGTGTTTTGCCTCCAAACCACATTGTTCCTGATGAGAATACTAACAAGCGCCACTCGCCAGCATTCGAACGCAACTTGACCGTTGAACAGTTCATCCGTCAGTGGTACCTCCGCGCTCGTATGTCTCGGGATCGACTCGGTATGAAGCACAAGTACCCTGCAATAGCCCCAGAGGCTATGAATGTGCAGAACTGGCAGAGACCGACCAAGATCTCGCGCCCAGATGACCACAAAGGTCGCTATTTCGATATCCAGAACATCCCATGGATGTCCAAGTTGGACGTGGACCGAGCTGCTGCTCGTGCCCTACGCGACCAGTGGTATACTTCTTACCATAATTTGCGCTTCGAGCCTCATGGTGTATGTTTACTCTTTCCCAATCCTTACTCCCTTTTCCCGTCAAGGATCTAATTTCGCATGATTTCTTTCTAGTATGCAATCACTCCACGCGATACTGAGAATTATTTCAAAGCCAAGAACATGTACACCAAGTTCAAAGCCACCATGGCTCATTTCCAGCTTCGCAACCTCATGTCTGTGAGGGCATCTAACGTTGTGCAGTATGTCTACCGTAACAAGGTCTACTCGGTCACTCCATTCTACGACGTGCAAGACACCATCCTCGAGCTTACCGAATCAGTCTCTTCCAACCCCGTGGCTGAACCTCTGAAAATCTCTACCATGAAGGCCAAGCACGGTGTCACTGTTGTTGGTGGCTTTAGCGGTGAATATGCATACAAGGGCGAAATCCATGGTTATGACAAGGTTGAAGGCCGTATCACCAAGCATCTCAATGGAATCACCAACCACATTGACATTGTTCAACACCGCACGAGCCACACTCCGCAGGCCATCATTGCCTCTAACGATAACTCTATCCGCATCCTTGACTGCGAGACAAACAAGTTCATTGGAACTCATAGCTTTGCTCGTGCGATCAACTGCACCGATACCTCTCCCGACGGCCGTCTTCGTGTTATTGTCGGCGACTCTGCTGATTCTTGGGTTGTTGACAGTGAGACTGGCAAACCGGTTCAGCCCCTCACCGGCCACCGCGACTTTGGATTTGCATGCGCCTGGTCCCCTGATATGCTGCACATAGCCACCAGCAACCAGGACAAGACCGTCAACATCTGGGACGCTCGTATGTGGAGAGTTCTCCAGACCCTTGATTCGGATGTTGCGGGATACCGTTCCCTCCGTTTCTCCCCTGTTGGCGGCGGACCCCGTTCGCTGCTCATGTGTGAGCCTGCCGACCGCCTCGTCATCGTCAACGCTCAAAACTACCAGACCCGTCAAGTCCACGAGTTCTTTGGTGAAATTGGCGGAGCCGACTTCACCCCTGACGGCGGCCGTATCTGGCTCTCTAACATGGATTCTCGTTTTGGAGGTCTCATGGAGTTCGACCGCATCCAATGGGGTCAAGAATTCGGCATTGGTCATACCAGACGCGCCAAGATCGAAGCCCGCGGTGATGTCTACTATCCAGACCTGCCTAATGAATGGCTCCCCGAAGCCGAACTGGATGATGATCCACGCTGCGTCTTGAGTGCCAGCGAGCGTAGGATCCGGTACTTGAGGCTCATGAGTGACGCAGAATTCTCAAGATTCAATATTTATTTGGGATAAACACCTGGAAACATCTCATTTCCCCCCCGGCCATCCTTTGGTCTGGCTTCTTGGGCTTCTCGCCTTTTGGCATGATTTTGAACAAGGATCCTCTTAAAGATCATGTTGACCTTATCCCCTCAATAGCTTCCTTTCATTGATCATCTCCTTCTTGTATTCCAAGTTGGTGTTCTTTGGAGTTAGGCTATCCCACGAAACCGGAGTTTTCTGCCTTTGTGCATGGCGTGCCTTTTCTCGACGAGTGATACGATATAACGTCCCCTTTTCACGCTTTTCAATGACCAGTGACGACTCGCAACGACCTATGCAATGGCTATCACCACGAATTCACGATGCCTTTCACCTATCTTTCCTTTGTTTTTACCTCTCCCCAGAACAAGCTCTTCCATCGTCCCGACTCTCCCGGAAAAAACACCACGAAACGACCTAAAAAAAGTTGGGCTTTCTTTTGCCCACACGACTCTCTGCAGCTGTGCTTTTAGATTTCCTTCTCTCACCAACGGCTTTACAGTGATCTCCACAGTTCGACAACTTTCCTCAAGCTCCACAGCGTACAATACAACAACACACATTGCTTTTCGCTCATTTCTTTATTGTTTTCAAAGGGGCGCATTTTTTATTCAAGGGGCGCATCGTGCATGGGATCCTCAAGACGGCAGGACAATTCTTTTTCGTTTTTTCTTTTCGCGGTTTCTCTCCCTCCCCCTTCACCCCGAACTTCCCTTCTTTACTAATACTTCACGCTTTTACGACTTTATACTTATTTTGCTTGCGTTTGACTCATCGGAATCGGAGAAATGGAAATGGAAACGGACACGGGCTTGTATTCTGGGCACTGCATATTTATTGGGGGGAGCAACTTTGCAAAAAATACACGTTCAAATCGACCTACGCAGGGAATAACAAAAAAGAAACGGAGAATTAATCAAGGAACCTCCTTTAGCTAGTTAGCTTCTAGTTAGGTACCTATCAAATTACTCAAATCTACGTGTTCTTCTGATATTGTCTCCTCTGACTCCGTACATACGTTGTTCTTTCCGTGTCTTGCCTTGCTGCTTGTCTCTTTTTGCCCGTTTCTTTTTCATGCGATCCATCAGATTTGTTGCACCTGATGTCCACTTGGCCATGGAGGCCGCATTGGCTGATGCCCACCCCGTTATCCCCTCCCTGCACGCCCCTGTCCATGCTGCCCGCACTGACTGGTATGGGTATGTACTTGTCAATCAACGAGGGAGGTACTAGCAGCCTGTGGCGGTGGTGGTGGGGGGAAAGAGGGAGGAAAGGGGGCTTAGCAGGCGGTTTGTTTTGGCCCTCCCGAAGTTGCCCCTCCAGCAGCTAACTCGCCACCCGCAAGCAACAGCTATCTATATAAGACGGGACGGCCTTAGGGGACAGAGCCAGACGAAGCAAACCCATCCAGTCAGTCCTCTTCTGCCTATCAATCGACTTGTCACTTTGCCAATTCGTTTTCTATCTAGCTGACCAGCAAACTCTCTGCCCTGTTCCGTGTTTCATAGATCGAACGAACCCCTCTATTTACATTCACAATACCTGCATAACACCATGTCCTTCAACGACACCCAGCACCGCGGTGAGGCCGCAGACTACTACAACGGAAGCCAACTCAACCTGGACCGAGACCAGGCCCTCAGACAGGCCAGATACGAGAAGCATGGCCGTGAAGACCAGGAAGACGATGACGACTCCCTCTTCAGCAAGGCAATGAGCTTCCTGGGAGACAAGAAGGAGAAGATCGGCCGCGAGGACATCGACGAGCAGAAGGTGGTGCAATCCCACCAGATGCTCTATGGAGATGCAGATGATCGAAATGAGAAGCATGGTGCAGATTCCTTGGGTTCTGGAGCAGCCATGCAGGCTCTCAAGATGTTTATGAACAAGGACCAGAAGCAGGGACAGAGCCAAAAGCAGAGCGGTGGTGACCAGAACCAGCTTATTGGTATGGCTATGGCGCAGGCTGGCAAGATGTGGGAGCAGAAGAACCAGGAGGGCCGTGTGGTGAGTCCTCAATTCCTTAACAAGACGGCGATCTAGTAACTAGTTGCTGACGACATATATACGTAAGTAGAACACTGATAAGCAAACTGCTGTCAACATGGCTGCCGAGTATGCTCTGAAGATGTATATCAAGGGCCAGCTGGGTGGTGGAAGTGGTGGAATGGGCGGACTCGGTGGCCTCGGCAGCCTTGCTCTTATTTCTGGTGCTTTGGGAGGAGGTGGTGGTAACCAGCAGCAGAGCGGCCTTGCTGCCATTGCTGGTGCGTTGACAGGTGGAAGCCAGCAGCAGCAACAACCTCAGCAGCAGAGTGGCCTGGCTGCTCTTGCCGGTGCTCTTGGAGGAGGCGGAAATAACCACCAACAGCAGCAGCAGCAGCAGCAGCATCAACAACAGCAGCAGCAGGGTGGGGCTTCTGGCTTGTTGAACATGGCTTCCAAGTTCCTCGAGAAGTAGATAGGCGTTCAATTGCCATCTCCTCGGCGATATGATTATTACAGGGCTATGTCGTTCGTTGATTATATAGTATATATATAACTATTTTTGATCTTAGTCCATGAATCACGATGTCTATGTGACACTTTGCTTATATTCGAACGACCTTTTGAATGCGATTTAGTAACTAGTTGATTATCTAGGTTGTGTTGGCATGCACCTGTAACTTTACCAAGTAGCTACTCAGATCCATGGACCATTTACTAACCCTCAATCTGATAAAAAGGACAAGATTCCCGTCACCCATGGTAAGAAAACAGATTAATAACATTATAGTTCTATATCAATATTGCCTCTCTTGCCTTATAAAAAAGATAAAGTAATACTACCTGCTGATAACTGCCGAGGATACCGAATTTTAACAGAAAAAAAAAGGCCCGATGTCACGCTCTCCAGCCCTAACTGTGGCACTAACAGGGAACAACCCCGTTCGGCGGCTGATCACTGTAAAAGGATGGGCAGGATGCCTTTTCAAGAGTTGAAAGGACTTGCGTCAAATCTCCCACGATATATCCAGGCTCCTTGGTTTCGGACATAAACAGATACGATGGCTGTTGAGCGTGCTGAGTTGGATCTGGCTGCCGACGATGCGGCGACCAAAGCCAGTGTAGATACAAGAGATGCCGAAACACCAGACGGACCTACAACTGATACCCTGGATGAAAGATTCCAGACGTCTAAATGGGAGATTTGGGCATATTATGCGTGTGTTGAGCTCTCCTTCACCATGAACATTGACAAATAGCTCCCTGGCTACTCCTTCAATATTGATATACTGACACTCTTCCTGCAGTTACTACGTCGGGAATAACGGACTGACGCTCTTCAGTGGGTTCTCTGCATCAATTGACCTCTCTCTACGTTTACTATCCTGGGGATAATTATTCTTATGTGAAATCTACTCTCTCTCAACCCCTAGACTTTGCTCCTACCGCATTTCAAAACCTGCTTTCTCAGGCTGCAGGACCTCAAGGAACACTGGTCTTTGCTGGCTCCAGACGAACAATCAACAGCATCGTACTGCTGAGTAACGGCATATCCTTCGCTATCCAGGTGCTTGTCTTTCTCTGCATCGGTAGCTTTGCTGATTTCGGCACCTGGAGGCCAAATATACTCATCGTGCTATCCATCATCGCATACGCAGTTGGCTTTGGATGGATTGACGTCCACACCTCTGAAAAATGGCACATTGCATCTGGTCTTTACATAGTAGGTCTAATCGCCTACCAGACTTGCTTGACTTTTTGGACAGCGGCCTTTCCTGGCCTTGCGAGAAACACCTTGGAAATTCGACAAAAGGCCGACGAATACCGGGCTGGCCTTATTACGAAAGATGAGTTTGATGAAGTCGACTCAATGAAGCGAAGCCAGTTGTCGAATGTAGCCTTTTATGTCCAGTCTGTTGGGGAAGTGTTCATACTTGCCATCATTGTCGGCATTATGTTTGCATTGGACGTCAATGCTAGTGAGGCCAATAATAACAAGGGCTTAAGTGTCCTTATAGCATTTGCAACGGCTGTTTGGCTGGTCTTGTCGATACCGTGGTTCATCCTGGAGAAGAGGCGGCCTGGACAGGACCTTGGTGGTAAGAATATCGTCCTGGCGGGTTTGCGGCAGCTGTATTGTGCAGCAACGGAGATATGGTCTCTAAGGCAAAGCTTATTCTATCTTATCGGTATGGCTTGCATTCTCTTGGCTATTTGCTGTATGCTAACCGTCGAACGAAGGATATTTCTTGCTTGGAGACTCCTTAAATACCACAGTTACGGTGATTGCAACTCTTCAGAACAGCATCGTTGCATATAACACACTCCAGTTGACATACCTTCTTATTGTTGGCATCGTTTCCCAAGTAAGGCAATCCTCTATATCCGGTAATTAATCCCTCTGACATTCTTGGGCCATTCCACAGGCTATCGGAATCTATGCCTTCTGGGCAATACAGCAACGTTTCAAGCTACAACCCAAGACGATGTTCAATGTTATTGCCATCGCCATCATTCTCCTTGATGGCTGGGGGATGATTGGCATCTGGACCACTCGCTTTGGATTCCACAACACCTGGGAAGTCTGGGCCTATCAGGCGTTTTACGGTCTCTTTGTCTGTCCATGGTACAGCTACAGCCAGATCATGATATCGGAAGTGACTCCCCGGGGTAAGGAGTTCCTCTTTTTTAGTCTGTTCAGCATCATTGGAAAGACATCTTCTTTCATCGGCCCACTGGTTTCCAGCGCCATCATAGATGCGTCGCCATCAGGGAACAATTCGACTCCATTCTATTTCCTGTTTGCTCTTAGCCTGGCGAGCTTTGTATTCCTTTTCTTCTTCGTGGATGTGCCAACTAGTCGGAAGGAACAGGAGCTCTTTTTGGCCAGGGAGAAAGCGAGACTTGCAGGGAGCGAAGAGCCTTTGACCGGCTAAACATGTCAGAACTGCCGGGTATCATACAGAGTAATACTTTCCCCGTATCAAATGAATGTAGTCTCTGTTGTTTCCTGCATGTCCTCCTGAAACGTCATTCCCTTTTTTCTATGTTGACTGCGGCTGATGTCATCATCCACGTGACATTTATAACGTAAGCAGCCTCCGTCATCTGACAAAGTCCAAAGGAACCAAAGAACGACAAGCAAAGCAAAGTAGCGAGCAAGCATCAGCCAGCATCAATCGTCATCTCGACCGCCATCTCGACCGTCATCTGCCTGCTTAAAAGCACCGCCAAAGACGCCCTTCGCACACACATATACGGCCAGCCTTTCAGCTTAGCAGCTCCTCGCACCTCGCATCGTCCGCTTGTTGCCTTGTCTAGGTATCTACGATTCGCCTGGACCTCGGACCAGCCCCCTCTACGCCCCGGCATCCAGCTCTTAGAGAACAATCATGGCTGCAAGAGCACCAGGAGGCCGGCCTAGTGCTAGGTTTGCCCAGTTTAAGCTTGTACTTCTCGGTGGGTGTCCCCGCTTCTTATAGCAGACGTTAGGTCTAAATATGGAAGTTGATGCTAACGGGTGTATGTGTATATAGGAGAGTCCGCTGTCGGAAAGGTGAACCTCCCACTCTGTAATCGATAATACTTCAACTTACTCTGAGGAGATGACTGACGGCTCCTTAAATATTATAGAGCTCGCTGGTTTTGCGATTCGTCAAAGTGAGTGGACATCTTTGTATACATATATGTATTTACATGTCTGCCTTACATGCGGAGTTCTGACTCGTGGCCCCCCTTTGTTTTAGGATCAATTTGACGACTACCGAGAGTCTACTATCGGCGCTGCATTCCTTACACAAACCATATCACTTGACGAGACTACGACGGTAAAGTTCGAGATATGGGATACCGCTGGTCAGGAAAGATATAAGTCGCTCGCACCCATGTACTACCGAAATGCCAACTGTGCTGTCGTTGTCTATGATATAACTCAGGCTGTAAGAAATGTTCTCCTGTTATGCTATTTACCGGGTTACTAGATCTGACGGAGTGTATAGGCATCTCTTGACAAGGCCAAGTCATGGGTAAAGGAGCTTCAAAGACAGGCGAATGAGAATATTATCATTGCGCTTGCCGGAAACAAACTCGATCTTGTCAACGAAAGCCCTGACAAGCGTGCCATCGAAACCGCAGACGCAGCTGCCTATGCCAAAGAGGCTGGTTTGCTGTTCTTCGAAACCTCTGCCAAGACATCAACGAATGTACGGGAGCTATTTACTGCAATTGCGAAAAAACTACCGCTTGACCAGGCCGGCCCACGGAATCTGCGAGCAAACCCAAGACCGGGCGTTGACTTACGTCCGGAGTCGGCGAACACGCAAGGAGGAGCCTGCAGTTGCTGATTGTATTAGATGATCTCTACCTTTTATTTTCTTTTTTTTATGCTGGCTGCTTTTGAAATGTACATGGGTAATGAAGAAGTGGAAACGAGTGACGAGAGAAACCCGGCGTACCTCCCTGGCACAACGGCGGTATCATCTAGTACGGTTTCATTGGCGTCCTTTCACATACCCCCTGGCCATGAGATATTGAACCGACAACATCTTGGAACAGCTCCCCTGTATCCGTCGTCAGTCTACCTTATACACTGCTCTTGATGGAGTTTCCTCTCCATCCCTCCCTCTCTCTTCTACTTTATTAGATATCAACTTGCGGCGTGTGTTTCCTCCTGTTATCTACGATTTAATATCTGTTACTTTTTCCACCGTCATGCCCTGCCTTGGTGTTAATATTGGTTTCTCTGTTATTCACATTGTAATTTGTTATGCCTTCCGCTGTTACCACTCTGCAAACTCCCCTTTCTTTCTGTTACTCCGTGGCCTCGGTGCCGAGCAAGTGTAATCAGCTAAGCCATGGTCTGCTATACCAAGTATAACCAAATGGAATGTCTTTCAAAAGCTGCCTCTGGAAGAGCGCCTTGTCTACCCTTAACTAAAGCAGCGACGTAACAGCATAAAAGCGGCGCTAAATTCTTTCCGACCGAAACCACTTTTTGCTGTCACCAAACAAAACACTCGACGTCGCCTTCTCACGACACAGCACACTCTCTGCCTCTCAGCCCATGAGCAGACAGCCATCCAGCTTCTGTCGACAATCCAGCGGCATATAACGCCCAGCATGCTGCGCAACTCAATTGCGCCGTCCCGAGGACTGGGCTCGTTGACCCGGCAAAGGCTCACCACATCCAGACGAAACCTCATAAGCAAGGTCTGTATAACGCCTTCCGATGTCCAGAATACTAGACGATTGTCTGCTAACGGTGCCTTGTTTCATTCTTTAGAGGAGTTATAGCAAAGCTAGAAGCGCCGGCTGGCCTTCTGAGAGCTCAATTGCCAGTGTATTGCCAGCCCGGAAAACCTCATATGCCACATTCACTACCAGCGCAACCCGTGGCAATGAGCCAAATGTTCGATCACCACCTTCTCCATCCTCTGCCTCGGCTATAACGCCAGAAGGTCTTTCGAAATCGGCATCTTCTTCGCCTGCTGCTCAGACTTCCCATGGCTCATCGGTAAACCCGCCTGAGCCCCCGAAAGCTAATGCCGGTGCTCCTCCACCACCGCCTCCTACTCCTAAGGCCAAGGGAAAATTCGGCAGGTCGCTATTGTATCTCGTTCTCGTTGCGGGAGTTGCCTATGCCGGAGGAGTGTGGTTTTCTCTCAGATCCGATAACTTCCACGATTTCTTTACGGAGTATATTCCCTACGGCGAGGAGGCTGTACTGTACTTCGAGGAACTTGATTTCCGCCGTCGATTCCCCAATGCTACCCGACACATCAACACCCGCCCGGCTGCTCCTCGAAATGAAGGCGAAAAAGTAACTATACCCAGCAAGAGCGGTGTTTCATGGAAGGTGTCTGAGAATGACGGCACTAGTGATGTATCCCATAAGGGAAGACATATGAGTGCTGTGGATGCCGAAGTGCCTCGTCCCAGTGATGATTCAAAATCTGCGCCAAAACGACCAGCTGCCGATGACAAGAAAGTTTCCGAAAAGACCGGCTCCAAGAAGGAAGAAAGCAAGGAAAGAGTCCCGGTTACTGACACTAAGAAAGCCGCCGTTTCGCTCGATGAGCCAAGGAAGCCAGCAGTTGCTACAGTTGCAAGCATTGAGCCATTGGCAGCTCTACAAGATGACCCAGCCATCCAGGAATTGGCCAAGATTGTTAACGGACTTATTGCTGTTATAAATGCGGATGAGTCTGCTTCTAAGCTCGCCGCTCCCATTGCCAAAGCAAAGGAGGACTTCCTGAAGCTAGGAGAGCAAATTTCTAGTATTAAGAAGGAGGCGCTTGCTGCGGCTCAGGAGGAAATCAAGAACGCTCACCAAGAATTTGACCGATCTGCTACCGAACTTGTTCGACGAATCGATGAGGCTCGCGCAGAAGAGGCTGCCCAATATCGTGAAGAATACGAGACAGAGCGCGAGAAGCTTGCTAACTCTTACCAGGAAAAGATCAAGACCGAGATTGAGAGAGCCAATGCGGTTGCAGAACAGCGACTTAGAAATGAACTAGTTGAGCAAGCAATCGAATTGAACCGCAAGTTCCTTAACGACGTTGATACTCTTGTTGAAAGGGAGCGTGAGGGCCGCTTTAGCAAGCTGTCTGAGCTCTCCGCCCAGGTTGCCGAGCTGGAAAAGCTGACCGCCGGATGGAACGACGTTATTGGTGCCAATTTGACCACCCAGCAGCTCCAAGTCGCTGTTGACGCTGTCCACAGTGCTCTTGAGAGTGAGAGCATGCCTCGGCCATTCATCAACGAACTTCTTGCTGTCAAGAGCCTCGCCGGCCAAGATCCCATCGTCAATGCCGCCATCTCTTCAATAAACCCCACTGCTTATCAACGCGGAATTCCATCGTCTGCCCAGATAATTGACCGATTCAGGCGAGTCGCTAATGAGGTCCGCAAGGCAAGCCTCCTCCCCGAAGATGCGGGAGTTGCTAGCCACGCTACCAGCTACCTGATGAGCAAAGTTATGTTCAAGAAAGAAGTTTCTTCCAGCGGAGATGATGTTGAGAGTATACTCACTCGCACGGAGAAGCTGCTTCAGCAGGGCAACCTTGACGACGCCGCTCGTGAGATGAATGCCCTTCGCGGATGGTCGAAATTGCTCAGCAAGGATTGGCTGGCCGATGTAAGAAGAGTTTTGGAAGTTAGGCAAGCCATGGAGGTATGTTACCCCTTATTATTGCATTGGCCTCTGTTTCTATACTAGATTGAATACTAATTTGAACTGCTCTAGGTCATTCAAACGGAAGCCCGTCTCAAATGTCTCCAGGTCGAGAGCTTGGGACACTAGTTCCTCGATTACTTTTCCTTAACCATCTTTGCATTCAAAAGCCCTGTCCATCATTTAGAACTTTAGTTTCTTGCTGTAAAACAGATCTCAATGTATCTACTAGAATTGCAAAACGTAATTACTGGACTCTCCGTCCGTATCTTTCTTGTCCCCCTTTTTCTCTCCTGCTGGCGGCTTTTTATATCAAGGCGTACGCAAGGCGGTCTTCACGTGACATGTTTGTCCTGTTTGCACTCGCAGGCCTCCCCCAAAGAGGCAAAAAAGGAGTAACTGCGGATCTTCATCGAACTACAAACATCAAACATCAACATCAACATCAACGACGGTTTCGAATGTTCGTTTTTTTTTGAATGGAGACGGCAGTGATTATCAACTGCTTTCCAACCAGGCTGGTGTCAATCTGAACTTGCCCTACTTCTCCTTTGGCGCACTATTATCACATTTTCCTTGTTTGACCTAGTCCCATGTCTCAGGCAGGGTCTAATCACATGCATAGCTATAGCTTTGTTTTTGATAACATTTCATCAGCCAGCTTCCTGGAGCTATCGTCAATTCATAGCTCCAATGGCCCGTTCTTCTCAAGAGTTAGATCAAGGCCGAAGTGAATACTCGGACAGACATGCTCCAGGGGGTTATGGAGTAGCCACCCCCAGTTCCAAAAGGGGCGAAAGCCTGGACCAAACTCCCTCACCAGGATCGGACTATCTTCTCCAGAGGAAACATAGAAAGCAATCGAGCAGTACATTTCGACTGGAATCCCCCACGGGGCCATCAAATTCGAACTCTGCCTGGAGGAGTGTGGGTCGACGGGGCAAAGACGCCATCCGTCATCAAAGTGATGATAGTGAGCTGGTCATCCCCAAACGCAACTCTCAGCAACGTCGTCAGCTTCATACACCCAAGCCATCAATTGGCAGTTCACCGCTCTCAAATGTTGTATCACATGAAGAGGATGACCCAAGAGATGTACCGTATACCCCGGAAAGTTCATCACGCGTACATATTCGTCAGTCTCCATCAGTTGGGCTGGATACAGATCCTGCTCAAATTGTCAACCTTGCTTTAAGTCTGAGTGACTCGCGCAACAGGAGTTTTTCAGCCCGTACGGCTTCAAGCGGGACCCAGCGCACCAGGTTATCATCCTCTATAGTCAGTTCCAGACCTCACGGTATACAGTCCCCCATACAGTCTCCTCGGCACTCTGAAATTGAAACTCCAACGCGAAGACCATCAGAATCTCAGGGTACAGTTGATCTTAGATATGGAGCCACTCATTATGGTGAGGTTCAACTCTCGCAAGCAACTCTTGCCAGGACTGAGAAGGCTAAACAACACTTTGAGTTGTTTGAGAATTATCTGCGCCTACTTCCACATCTTCCACGTCTACCTTCCACTGGAGACGCGTCCGGCAGACATCAAACAAATCGTGAATACCAAAATGATATCTCAGAAGGCAGACAGTACAATCCTTTGCAGTATTTACGCAATCGAAAAGTGAGATATAGGGAAAGACAAGTTATTGATTCTGAAGCGGCAGGATGGGGAGATACTGAGAAGGTCTCAGAGTGGGTCGATTTTATTGTTCAATCCCCAGATCTACATCTGCGGAGGCCTGATGAATATATCGATCTGCCAGAATTTAACCCCTGTGCGGCCAGTATCGATTTAGAAGACAAGTCGGATCAGGATTTGACACATACCAAATCTGGAGAGGTTGTGCGACGTCGCCCGAGAATGGATTGGGCGACAACTCCATTAGATCTCCTTGCCGATATCGTTTGGTACGAACAGGATGGCAACAAGGCCAAGGTCGAAGATCGAAATGGGAAAAAATTGTTCCCTCATGGCATCAAACCCATACCGCTTCCTGATTCCCGTGCAAGTCAAGTGGAATCTCTTGGCTCCATGGAGGAATCTAGCATACATGCTGATACCGACCCTGAAATAGGGCATATCCAACCCTTCAGTACAGCTACACCACCTGGCACCCAGAGCCAGCAAAACACTGAAAGAGGGCGCTTAAGACATCGACTGGCCCAGCCGATTAACTTGACTCCAAGTCATAGCAGATTGAGAAGACAAAGCAAATCTCCAGTTAAGAAACGACCTCGGAGCTCCTCTGAATCTTCGCGCCGTTCATACGGTAGCTACAAGGGCGGAAGTTGGGGAAAGAATCGTTCCATATTAGAAGCGAAAGCTGAAGAATCCGGCGATAACGACAAGCCCGCTGGAAGAAACACTACTATACTAAATAGCGACAGGCCTGTCACCCCAAATCAAGGTTCTTCCGATACTGAAAATATGCATAAGTCTAAGTTGAGGCATCCAAATACCCCGAAAAACACACTTCTCCCTAACTTGGATCTTGAATCCAATCCCCATCTATCGCCACGTCGCGAATATGCTGCTTCGAGCTCTTCCTTGGCAAGTGATGGGGGGATAAATGACTCTCAGGACATGCCGAATCATGACGACATCAGTCCTTTCAGCACTCCCGGGCCCAGGGGGTTCTTCCCAAGCATGTCAATAAACCTTTCACCTCTACGAGGCCGTTCTACATCCCCTGGCCGACGGCATCCATTCTATCTAGGCCATTCGAGGAAGCCCAGTCGGCAAAAACAAGGGCAGAATACGGATTCCACAGAATCGCCGGGTGATTCTGGCACTCTATCTCATCGCCACACAACTTCCAATCTCTCTCCGCCAGGCTCTCCTTCGGGGCCCGAGGGGCAAAGGACCCCAGTTTTCCGAAGATCAGACAGTTCACCTGCAAAGAATACGCGCAATAATGGCCAACAGGACTGGAAGAGGCTCCTTAAAGGAAGCCGGATCGCTGAGATAGTCGGGACTGAGGTATTGAGAGTGGGAGACTTAATACGGAAGAAAGATCATTTAGGCCACTCGAGGCGATCGTCTGCGTCTAGTTTATCGGAATATGTGGATGCAGATACCAAGTTACCTACGGAGGAAGATTCATTCAGCGATCAACAAAGGGCGAACTCCGATAATTCTGCAGTTCAACGAGGAAATCTTCCAGATTTTATGCCCACTCCACCAACCGAAATCTCAAATGAGAGGGATGGTCCCTCTAAGGATGAGATAATAACAGAAGCTCGAAGCCCCGATTCAAATAGAGGTACGACCGGTCGGAATATATCCACATCAAAAAGACCGGACGACATCATGAGGTACTGGACTGCTCGATATATCCGCTGCTCTGGCCGTATTGATAAACGAGACATTTCCTTCGCTCGTGCTCGTCTCTTATCGTCAGGTATTAAAGCCTTGGAAATATGTCGTTATGCTGAGAACCTTCCTACATCTTGCATTCACTCCTGGTTGGATGCCCCGGTTAACTACACCAATGTCGGCCCGTATATTTCAAGCTCAGGAGTGCCTGCCCTTGCCGCCAGACAAACAATCGCCGAATTTGACAAACATGCCGCTGCCTATAATAAGGCAATCAAAGATTTCATTGAAGTTAAGGCCCCGCCTATGAAGTCCAGTATCCGATATCTTGAGAGGCAGATTAGCGGTACGCTCACAGTTCGCATTCAATCATTAAATACCCAGGCCGAGGTCCTAGCAAGTGAACTAGGGACAAAATGTACCCTTCCCGTCAAAAAACTGGAGAATATATTAAACAAGGGCCTGAGAAAGCGGAATCGCCGAATACGATCTATCATCACGCTATTATCTGCAATCTTTGAATGGATGCTTATGGGACTTTTCTGGATTGTTTGGATCAGTGTCATGGTCTGGAAAATTATCCGGCTACTTGCATTCGGAGCATTCAAGGGGATTCGCTGGGTTCTCTGGCTATGATTTGCCTTCACCCTATCCATTCCAGTAGGGGTTAACTCCTGAATTTGTCTACTCTGCCAGTGAATACCATGCTCTGCCCTATACACACAGCTCTTTACTCGGTTCCTGGTATCATTATTACTTTGTTTTAATCACACGGTGATACCCTATTTGATAATTTATCTTAGCTTTGCTTCCCTTCGACTCACTATGTTCGTGCTTGATTAAAGTTATGATGTGACTTGACAACAAGGTAACCTACGTGGCGTTTACGAGGATAGATTACTGTTTGATTCACTAAATACCCTTTATAAATTGTACTCCTAGAGGTTCTACTTGAGTGTATGATACTTTTTATACCCTGTGAATCTCCGGCACTAGTGATAAGTGTCTAGAAATAATGTTTGTTTCTCTCACTTCTTTCAAAACACACCATTTCTCCTTTATTCATGTCTAGATCTTCGAGATGCTCTTTAAGGTCAGCTTTAGCGGAAATACCCTGCTCTACAGAAGTCCATGGATACTACCTGCCTGCTTGGAATCACTCATGGTGATGACCTCATATATTCTACAGACCTCCGTGAGTTCACACTAGCCCGGCCAAAGTACTGGAATCATTCTTGTCAAGTGGCCCTGCTTTTGATATAAAAGCTGCATCATTTATACTTACGTTCCTTTTTCCTTCATTCTAATCCTATTTCTCTCTATACTACCTGCCGCTGCCCTTTGCTGTCTTATTGAGCAATCAGTTTTCCGCTTTTCCTTTGACATATACCCTTCCTTATGTCTCCAGGTGCGCACTAAAGGGCAGTTGAAAACAGCTACACCGACCTCAAAGTTGTGATTCAATATACTGTTATCGGTGTTGCGCTCTAAGCAAACGACTGACCAAGATATCGGTCACCAACTGCTTAGATTGAATCTTTCCTTGTATTCCCTATTGCTACTAGAGAAAGTATCAACGTTTAACTTTGGGATTCTGTCCTCAATGCGTACAATAAGCCCTGTTAACCCCATCTGTCGTGGTAGAGGTTCTATCACATACCCAATCAGCCCAGTGAGTTCTATACGCCATCAAAATGTCCTCGACGTAGGACAAGCGTATAACTTCCAGAACGCAGAGAGCGGCTCTACGGTGCATTATGGAGGACCTCAGAATCGAGACTCAGGCGTTGTAGAAGTCGATGGCCTGCTGTATCGGTATGATATGGACTCTCGCGAGAGAGTTAAGGTACGCAACATGCTTGAGAGACAGAAGAACGCTGGCAAGACCAGAGTTGAGATCGGGAAGTACCTCTTCGAGACCTATAATAGGCGAGACCGGGGGCTTGGGGGTATGGTAACGTACTTGGTTGGAAAAAACCAGACATATGATAACATCGCCGCTTTCGTTATGAAGGCCGTTGGTTTGGATCCGCCGGTCCAGCAGAGCTTTCGGCCACAGTCAGCCTATGCTTCTCCAAAGCCTACTCGCCAGTCTCCAAATGGTCCAGCCCTGTCGCAATTCGGGGCCGATAGCCCGGCTGGTACCCCTGTGAAACGCGCGGTTAACCCGAAGTACATCTTTGAAGACGATGACGAGCCACCTCTTTTACAACCGGCTACGATCAACCGTATCCAGCGGGGATATTTTGATCCAAAGCTTGACTGGGGGAAGAAGTAGGAGTTCATTTTATTGCATGGTGCAAGACCCAAATCATAGTTATTAGTAGATCAAGCGTTTAGCGATGGAGTTGGAGGTTTCGGTCTTATGAATTCAATTACAGCTTATTTTTGTCTTCTCTGTGCACTACCAACAGAACTGGAGGGATAACTAGTTATACAACTGATTCCATTGTCGTAATGCTAAGTGGTAGACGTAGAAACATAGACCAACGCCTAAGTTGCCCATGCTAATGAAGAGTGTAGAGAACTAGAGAGAAGCTCAACAGGGTAACAAAAAAAAGTAATGACAGCGATGAGAGCGGTATTCAAAAATACTAAGAGCCCAATGAGTCCGTAGCTACGGTTTGATATGGCGACCTTCTCTTGACGTTATTCCTTCGGGTCGACGCCCTTAAACGGGAGGGCAGGTTGGTAACAAAGTCGGTAAATTTGGACCAGGAGGATTTGGAGGGAGGGTAGCTGTCGCTGTCTGTGGCTACTGTGCTGCCTTCTTCGTAAACCGTGCCATCGGGAAGCCGACCACGGGCCTGGAGACGTGGAAGGATAAGATCTTGGTTTATTATCGGGCTATCGTTGTACGGCGGGATGGTAGAAGTAGACGGTTTGGACCGATCTCGCAAGAAGGAGAACGTCTTTCGCAGAGATCTTCCCATAGTCGACGGTTTTTCTAGCGCTGGACAGGGCCGCTGGACTGGATTGTTAGACGGCAGAGCTGGGTCTGGAAGTCTTTGCAAGCAGAACTGGCATGCGTCTGCAACGGCCGGATCTCGATGAGCTGGCCGGATACCGGGACTCTGTTCTGAGTCTGACGGTTCTAGCGGGTCGTTTTGGAGCGGTCTTATATTCCAGACCGGCGGTCGATGGCTGTATTCCGCCCGGCGTCTCTGCCTGTCGAAGGATTCATCTGGGCTGGTTTCTATAGGAGTCCCACCCTCTGGGTCTAGAAACGTCCTTGGACGACGTTCCATTGCATCTGGACTGCGTATTTCGGCTGTGTTCTTCTCACTCATGGTGATGTTGCTGCTGTGTAGCATTCTGGGGTCTGGCCGCCTCTACCGAGAGACGGCTGATATCCGTCGAACGTCAGACTTGAAGTACTTATCAAGTAGCCCAGGAACAAGACAGGCCCGTAAAAGAGTATCTCCCCGTGTCGAACTGCGACAGCGCATCAACCGATGGAAGAGACGGAGAAGACGCCCTCTGCAGTTCGACTCGCCGGGTATAAATATAAACACATTCCTCGAGAGAAGCTGCGACAGAGCTAACGACCATCCGTTATGGCCAAAGGAGAAACCAGGGAAGGACTCGATGACAAGCAGAGTATCATGAGAGAAGCCCATCGAGCAGGCAGTTGGTGAGGCTTGACATCGTTATTCACTGGGGTATCAATCATTTGATCACCGTCCACGCTGCTGGCCTCTGGTTCCATGGGATGCAACTCTTTGCCTCTAAGGACTGTCTGTTAGCTAACTACGTGTAACGCTGCGACAGAGAGGAGTATGGGGCTCATCACGCTGCTCCTCGACTATCAGCATGATTGCTCTGATGCGGATGACGAAGTTGATCTTCACAACACGTTAGTTAATCCCTGCGGCTGGCGCTTGTTGTAACTAAACGACGGCCAAATAGCCGGCTGCCTGGCGAGATCTCGACCTCAACATCAGCCTCAACGTCGAGCTTCAGATGTCCAACGCCTCATCTGCACGCTCTCTCGACTTCACCTTACGCCGCTCGTAACTACCAGCTCAGCCTAGTCTGCCAGATGGTCCTCCGTCGCCTCCTGAGCCCGCGTGCGGTGCTGGCGATGCCTCGGTCCCTGCGATCTCAGTGGGTCAAGCCTCAACCTCAACCTCCGCCTGATCGAGTTATTCGTTCAAGCTGATATAACTCGGGGATTGATCTCTTTCCCACACCCCCAATTAGTTATATGCATGGACGTGATCCCTAGCCACAATTAACAGACGCCTGCAGGAGTCAGCATCTATCGCTCTCGTCGGCCGCTCCATCTTCGATCGCTGTGCTGTCGCTCGACCGGCGCTTTTCTGCTGCTCCCGGCCTGCCTTCTACGGACACCAACATGGCTGCGCCCAAGATCACCCTCTATGTTGACATCGTCAGCCCCTTTGCCTACATCGCCTACCATGTGCTAAGAGTAAGTGCGAGATTGGTTGTCCAGGCTCTTTTTCTTGTTTTCTTGCATGGGGCCTTTTTTGATTCTAACATGTGCTTCTGACGACACCAGAACTCCCCTGTTTTTGCAAAATGCACCACGACGTATGTCCCTGTCCTGCTCGGGGGGATTATCCAGGCTACGGGGAACGTCCCTCCAATCCGTATCAAAAGTAAGCTGTTGACCATCTTCCCACTTCATGCAGTGCTCGTCTAATTTCATATAATTTAAATCCCGCAGACAAGGATAAATGGATCAACATGGAGCGTTTGCGATGGTCAAAGCTACTGGGAGTTCCCATTACTGAGGCTATGCCAGACGGTTTTCCCGTCTTTACTCTAGCTGTAAGTTAATCTCCGGCGGTGAAGGTCGGCCCTTGCGATACATATATTAATTTTGATGACTCTTCTTTCTGGTTTGGTTTTTTGCTTGTGATTTTCTCACTGACTTGCATGCAGGTCCAGCGGGCTCTCTGTGCCGTTGCAGCCGATCACCCTGAAAAATTGACCGGCTGCATTGATGCGTTATACAATGCACTATGGGTGAATAGGGACTCAACTATCATCAAGCCGGAAGGCTATGTACCTGTGCTGGAGGCTGTGATTGGCAAAGAAGCTGCTATCAAAGTGGCGGAGAAGGTAGGCCATTCTGTGTATTTGGACGGTATCATACTCTGTTTCCCACTGACTGTGAGTACAGGCAACTGCTGCCGACATGAAGCAGACGCTGGTATCAAACACGGAACGGTCCGTAGAATCCGGTGCGTTCGGCTTACCGTGGATGGAGTGCACCAATTCAAAGGGTGAGACAGAATCTTTCTTCGGTGTTGATCACCTTGGACAGGTTACCGCTTTCTTGGGCTTGGATGGCACCCTTGGAAAAGGTTTTAAAGCGCTACTATAGAACATGCTTTTAGCGCGGGTGTAACCATGCCTAAGAGGACCCTGAAATAAACTGATAGACATGTCGGTGCCCATAATCCATTAAAGACGGGCGTTTGGATAGAATTAAGACCTCTTATGTAAAGTCACAACTACTATAAGTTAGAACCTAATGGATTTTAATTACGAGTTATATTATCGGTTAATATCTTGCAATATCATCACTAACTAGTTATATGATTCGTCCAAGCAGTTAACTATACTCTCCCCTCTCCCACAACATGTCCACCTCCACCCCTGACTAGGGGGTATACTCCGGGTAGCTGCCCTTCATCCCGAGGAATAGCCTTCCAACCCAGTAACATATTCCCTGAACAGTATACGTGATTACTTTCAGCATTTTCCACCTAAACTCATATGCCCATTCCGGTACGCGGGGTTCTCCCCATATTTGTCGCCATTCCCACCACCAAAAGAACGGAATTGTGGGATGATGTATCCAAAAACCATTAGCATAGAAAATTGCTCTCAACTGAATCGCAAGCATTAGGTCAAGTATACATTCACGGAATGGACGTGAAAATTGAAATAGACCTAGAAAAGCTAACATTTGGCGTAGCAAGATTGGCGTCGAAGAGAGGAAAGCCATGCGGTCTCGGTCGATGATAGCACTGCAAACATTCCGGTGGAACGATCGGTCTCCCTTTAAGTTGGCTACAAAATCCTCTTGATCACGAGTAGAATATGCACGACGCCAAGTAGACGAAGAACGTGGACCAAACGACATACTTTCTCCGCTCCGAAGATGCAGTCCCCGAGAAGAAGAAGGGTCATCAAAATAGTAGATTTCGACGAAACCGCGGCCAGATACGGACGTAACCTCGTCACAGATGAAGGAATGCGGGTTAAGCCAATGTTCCCAGTAATTCCAGGTGCTGTTTATAGGGACCGTGACCCGAATTGAGTCTCCATCGCTAGTAAAATCGAAGATAGCAGCTGCCTGTTTATGGAGATCTGGAAGAGTGAAAGAAGTCATCGACGTCGTGTTAGACCGCTTCATAGTGTAAATATGCAACGGGTCATTTAGCATTAAGATTATGCTAGTAAGATAGATAATTGGTGATGGTATCATCGTGAATGAAGTGCGCAGCTGTTACGTGAGAGAAGCAAAGGCGTCAAGGGTAGTTAATGAAGAGATGTCCAGCTTTTAACTATAGGCTGATATTTAGCTAGTTAGTTACCCCATGTTGGCTTTGGCATGGACGCAGCACAGCCAAGGCCGTTAATTGTTGGATAATCGTCTGACTGCTCAATGTCCCTTGTTCGGCGCTCTGCGTGCACTGCCTACTCTTGCCTGCTTTTGCATGCGCTGCTTGGCCTCGTTGGCTCCGGAGGTTACCTAGTTATTGTATCTCGTTGGTCAGAACGATCAAAGCGGCGCAGCTTCCCCACGCTAATTCCAGGCCTAGTTAGGAAAGGGCGCCCCGAGAACCGGCTCCATGTGCGCGGATCTACTTACATCCCGAAATTCGGCCAATACAATTTCAGTAAACATTGTTTACTTGAGTTTAGGTTTCGCCTCAATAATAACGAACCATTGCTATGGAGTAACTATGGAGTACTCCGTACTCTGTAGATTCATCTCTATTACTCAGGGAAAAGGATACAGCTGTTTAAGCTCTGATACTTTGCATAGACTTCAGTTACTTATCCTAACTTTGAACCTCACCGTGCCCAGTACAGATGGACAAAACAGAGTCTCGAGCACTTCCGGCTAACGACGCGCGAAGTCACCTCGGTGCCAAACGCCCAGCTCCCAAAGAACTTGCGAGCGGCCCCAGCGCCAAAAGGAACAAAGACTCTCATGACGAACCGACGGAGCTGGATGTTAGCCCTCCTACTATCGCTCAGTGGACCCCTTTTCCGGACAAAGTAACCATACCACTACCCCTAGATACAACAGTATGTCCCTAACTTTGTCAAGCCTGCAGTACTGGAGGAGCTAAGAGGCGAAATAGAGTATCGGGTAGTCAACAATGATGGCTCTAGAGAAAGCACAATTATTCTCACAGGTCTTAAATGCCTCTTCCAAAAACAACTTCCAAAAATGCCCAAAGAGTATATCGCACGTCTTGCCTACGACCGTACTCATGTGTCTATAGCCCTTGTCAAAATGCCTCTACGGGTTATCGGTGGAATAGCATATCGGGAATTCCGATGCCGCAAGTTTGCCGAAATTGTGTTTTGTGCAATCTCCACTGGCCAGCAAGCCAAGGGATATGGAGCACATCTTATGGCTCATCTGAAAGACTATATCAGAGCTACTTCCCCAGTGATGCATTTTTTAACTTACGCTGATGATTATGCCACTGGCTATTTTCAAAAACAGGGCTTTACAAAACATATCACTCTCAATAAAGCTATCTGGGCGGGCTATATTAAGGATTATGAAGGGGGAACGCTGATGCAATGTTCTTTGCTTCCCCGAATGAGGTATCTTGAGGCTGGCCGTATGCTCCTCAAGCAGAAGGAATGTGTTCTAGCCAAGATACGTAACTTCAACACAAATCATGTTATCCATCAGCCACCTGAGCAATGGGCTAACAGCCACGGTGACATTACACCAATTGATCCACTCTCCATCCTGGCTATTCGTGCAGCCGGTTGGTCTCCTGACATGGACGAACTATCACGGATACTGCCACACGGTGGACCTTATTTTAAAGAACTTCGGCAATTTCTGGGCCTGATCCGAAACCACAAAAGCGCATGGCCTTTTACTAACCCTGTTGACAAAGACGAAGCCCCCAGTTATTATGATGTCATTGAACAGCCAATGGACCTGTCAACGATGGAAGACAGGCTGGAACTTGGGTTTTATACTACTCCAAAAGGCCTTTTTGACGATTTTACGTTGATTTTCAATAATTGTCGAAAGTATAACAACCCATCAACGGTATTCGTTAATTGTGCAAATCAACTCGAGAAGTACACGCGAAAAATCGCCAAGAAAACTCCAGAGTGGCAGGAGTTTCTTGAAAATAGTGCATTCTGTTTTTTCTTTGCAATTCGGTTCATTGCTGGATAAAACGACGGCCTTACATCGTACGATTACACGTTAAGCAACTGGAAATGCTCATGTGAACCCTCCGAATAATGACTAACCAGTAATTTGATATACAACGACGGCTGTACTTTAGACAATCCAGGTCGGCTCGGCAATATTGATAGCATCAGTAGCGACACGAGCATATTTTTAGTGTGAAGGTGCCTGTATGACTAAATCGAGGGGGCCTTGATGAATTCCGTGTCAGCTTTGTAGATGATGATATGGCTCTTAGAATGGTGAATGACATTATTATTACACCCCGTAAGCTGAATAGTTAGCTAGGATAAGCCAGGAAAATTCATATCTGCATGAGTCGTTATTGTCCCCAATGATCCGTAAGTAAAAACAATTTCCACAATAAACACACTAGACAAGACATTAGAGCTTGCTGTATAGATGATAGGAAATGGCAACGTATACATGCATTCTAAGCTGAACACTCAAATCCGTTCGGCTTGACATGAGGAAACTTCAAGTTTCCTCAATGCAGAAATGGCCTCCTGGGCATGAGTCAAAAATATACTACAGGATGAAAGGTAGTTAAGAGGTAGTAAGATATGGTAGTGGAAGAAATGTAAAATCGTCGGACATTCATGTCGTAAATTCATGGGTCTGATGACTTGGTATCGAGGGGTTTTGGGGAATGGGGTTCGGGTTCAGGGTTGTCTGCGGCGATGGTAGCATTGGGGCCTTGGTCAGGCTGGCCTGATTGTGATACCGAGACAGGTGTGTGGGGTTGAGAGTTGCTGAAAGGGGATGTGGGTTGATGATGCTTTAAGGCTGTGATCGGTGGCTGGACTCCTGATGAGCTCCGATTGGGGTGAGGACATGGGAATTGTTTTAATGTGATGCG
>NW_003345193.1:290052-337850 GCF_000150975.2 Nannizzia gypsea CBS 118893
TCTCACCTCTGTAGCAGAGTCGGTTAGCTTTAGTCCGTTCTCTCTAGCAAGGTCCCGTGCAGCTAGCCGACTCCTTTCTATGGGCTTTTCTTCCTCTAGCCGAGCCTCATCTTCCTCTCTCTTTAGGTCAGTTAACGAAGCTCCGTCAACCGCCGGTTCAATCATAATGCTGCTATCTAGCTCAGGAGGTTGAATGTGATGATTTAGACATTGTACGGCGCCGTTTCGAGTCTCTGTCTCTCCTCCTTCGCTTGCCTTTGCCTTTGCTCGTGCGTGAGGCTTGAGAGGAAGGTGTCTCCTTCGTCGAGGCAGAGATGGAATGTGGAATAGAAAAGACAGACTCATCACCACCGCCAAGACTACTGCGGCGACGCCCGAGTGTCATTATATTGATTTCGTCATCTAAAGGAACAGCATCTTCCCTCTTCGTCACTGTGAATGAGGTCACCGCGGGAACTGAGAGAATTGCTAGTAGCATGAGATGACTGGGTACCACGGCGCTTCCTCGGATGAAATTCTGCTTTATAATTCTGATTGCTGTCCTTGTTTCCGCCTCCTGAATGGTCACTTTCGTCGCTGGCTTCTAGTAATGGCGCTTGTTCCTGTACATCACGCTTCAAACCGCCGGGATTATCTTGTAAATTGGCGGCAGACGGACGATATCGAATGCCTCTTGCGCCTATCCTCCAGGGAAATCGCTCGAGAAATCCAAGGATGGACGAGCTCGGGATAACTGTTGGATCTTGCCGCTCGTCGCTGGGTAGGATAGAACCCCTCCGCCGTGCGCCGTAACTCATCCGCCTGTTCATGCGCGGCTGGTCATTGGATGTGCGCGCAGAGCTGCTGCCAGCCAGAAGCCTGTCAAGCTCATCATTCCGCCAGCCTAGTAGTCCATCTTCGCGCGCATCCTCATCGTAGTCCCAATCATCGTAGAAACCAAAAGTAAACTCCGCACGGCCATTGGAGCGTTCTCGTCGCCGTCGACGCAGCTGGTCATCGCGGCTGGGGAAACAGGGAGCAGTACAAGAAGTAAAGCACTCCTGTACGCTTAGGAAGCACGGCTCGATGTAGTGGTGGGCAAAGGCGTATATCCCTTCCTGTGCGGACTCGTTGGCGGATTCGAGGTTCTGCGAGATCTGGTTGATAGTCTGGCGAATACGGGGGTCTCCTGGGCGCATGATGGGCGGATATGAATAGTCGATACTGTAGGATAGCTTGTTTAGGCGCCCCTTGGGCCTTAAAAAACGCTGGCTGTCCGACGGTGGGTGTTGATGTGGTATATACGACCGGCGGCCCAACGAAGAGTCGCCTATGCTGGGGGCATCCTAGGTGTTGTCGTATAATTTCAAGGTGCCGGTATCAAGCATTCCGAGGCAATCAGTCGGGTGAATGACTTCGCATGCGAATACACATCTCATAAACAGCCGTCGAGGAAGTCATAAACAGGGCAGTTTCTAGTTGTTGTGCTTAGATATCTCGACGTCAAAGTAAAAGCGCCATGTTGGGGGGTTGGCCAGCCTTGATTATATAAGCACGCTCCTTTTTCTCTCGAAACAAACGAAGCAAAAGCCGCAACAACAACGTTTAACAACAACAACAGCTCGCAACGACGAGAAGACGAAGGCCAAAAGACGGGATGAAAGATGCCTCACTATGTAAGGTTTTTGAAACCGCCGAGGATAGAGGCGAGCAGCATCAAAACACTGGTCACACTGACAACTGACCTGGGAGACTCGTTCCTCGCGGAGGAGGTTGAGCTCACGGCCTCAGTGCTGCGTGTTGACGACGACGACGGCAGCCTCAATAATGGCAGACACGGTATGCGGTGCATAAAACAGAAGAACTTTACTTGGACGGCTGGCTCCCGTCAAGTGTTGATAGCCATTGATGGTCTCAAGCTGGATCTGCGGCGGCACGGCCTGCAGTTGCATATAGGGCTTGCAGACCATGGACATCAACCTGGGCCAGACGATGACTTTGCTGTCTCGTCAGCTATTCCAATGGTGATATCAGCATGGAGTCCGCCTTTTGGTGGTTCAGGGTCTCCTCAGGCTGACAAGCTGGCTCTCAGATGGTTCAGGACTAGATGTCCTGCTGAGGTGCGGATATGGGAAGAGACTGGCAACAATCTCGCAAGACATATCTGGTACGTAGGGCGCAGACAGGACATACGACCATGACAACGATAGTGGTAGCCTGTCTCCATGTTGACAAGGAGGGTCGTGGTGATGATGACGATGAAGAAGAAGAAGACGGTTACTGGGGATTCTAGCTATCAGTAGGATTTCGAAGATTCCATTATCAACTGCCAACCTCCGTCCTCTTCTTGTATTCATCTTCTCTTTTCTTATGCATTATTTATTTAATGGCTCTATCTAACTTGTACAGGGATGCCTCGCTCGCATGGCTGATGCTCTTTCAAGAGACACTTGCTCCGGTTAATGCTGGTGGCGGTGACGATAGTCAGGCTACGTCTCCGTTTCTCGTGTTTAAAGACTTGATTCGACGCAAAGACAAGTCGCATTTCAATGTAATTGAACTGGGAGCGGGTTGTGGTATTGTCGGAATCGCCCTAGCCCAGTCGTTGATGGACTGCTTGGTCGTGTTGACTGACCTTGAAGAGGTCCGCGACATCGTTACCCGTAACATCAACGTGTCCAACCCAGCGGCGGGCTCTAAGATCGACTTCCAAGTCCTCGACTGGGAGATGAGCATCCCTAGCAGGATCTCAGAGCAGCAGTATGACCTAATTGTTGTATCCGACTGTACGTACAACTCGGACAGCCTGCCAGCTCTCGTCGACACCATGGCTGCGCTGATCAACCGGTCGCCTCGGGCTGCCATCATCGTAGCACTCAAAAGACGTCATGAGAGCGAGGCCGTCTTTTTCGAGCTTATGCAGCGTGCGAGGCTGGACGTTTGCGACAAGACTCGCATCCAGTTACCTAGTATCTGTTCAGACGACCATCCCGAAGCGGTAGATATCGAGATATACTGTTTTCGATTATCTTCTCCCTCTCTACGATGAATGCGTCTCCCTCGATATGAACATTTTCTACTCCATCAATAACTGGCCTCTTATTCCTTAAACACAACTTAGGATGCACTTCGTGGGCAAGAATCAGTCTCTTAATTCCATCACTTGCTTTTTCGGTAATCGATCAATGCGATAGTTGTTAGGGGTCTGGTCATATCTTCCGCTTCCTATCAACTCGTTGCTCTTCCAAGCTTCAGCTTTCAATCCCCGGGACTCCATAATTTGTTCTATGGATTTCTTCCACAGATGGCTTCCGTTCTGAAGATTACACGGCCAGCGAAACAAGGCCAGCTGAAGGCACCCTGGTTACTATGACATCGTCTGCCTTAAGGACGACGCTTGCTTTTGGGCTGTTCAGCCGGAGTCCAAATATGGATAACACCCACAGTGGACAAAACAAAAAGGATCTTCTATATGCTTACCACCAATTTCCCAACAGCAGCTACAGTGCAAAATTATGGATCTGAAAGCCCGATCTCCTCCTTGCGTGTACTCCGTACCAACGAGTCACAGAAAGGAACCGGCAACACAAGGATATCCATCCCCGACGGGTCCTGGCTTCGGCTTCCCCTCTCATCGCCATCGCCATCACCACCCTCGCGCTCACCGTCTTGCCGGCCAACATATGCCTCATACAACTTTAGTTACGGTCTGCAGCCTCGACGAGGATTCGTGGGCTTTCTTTTCTTTTCTTTTCGTTTTTTTGCATCCCACGGCGTTACGGTAACGAAGCATGGGACAGATCACCCTCTCAGCCACCTCCGCAACGGCCAGCATGAAATGAAAATGAACGAGAGAGTGGGAAAAAGCAAGGAGCCTGCATGCATGGACGAGGGTCTCCCTCTCTGCTCCCTGAACTGCTTTTTCCTTCCTGCTCCATCCCTCGTTTTGTGGCTTCCTGCTGCGTCCCCCTTTTGGCTGCTGCAAACATGCAAAACCCGGGCAAAGCTAGCTAACTGACTAGCTCTTGCTGACTAAGGCACACAACTGCCCACCACCAAAGTCCGATTTTTTTTTTCTCCCTTCGACTTTCTCCTTCTTCGTCACCTCATCTTCGCCCGCTGCTATAAATTACGGCCTCGCTCCTCGTCGACTGGCGGTTCTGACTCTTGCTCTCACGCTCAGCTGTGCTCTTCTCTGTCCTGTCTACTGCAGACAGCCTGATCTTGGCCTTTGCCTGAGAGGTGAGCTCTTCGCTGACCTTTGCCCCCCCAGATATCGTCACGTCACCGTCACCATCATGGCTCTGCCTCGACCAATTCACCTCGATCGAGTCCATCGTTCTCCGCCGTCCTCGCCATATTCACAGTCGTTGCATTCACTCGGATCCGTTAGCTAACCTCGTCTCCTCGCTGGCAGGATATAAATATCCTCTCTCAACCACAAAACCGCCTTTGGGGTCTCTCTCCCAAAGGCACCTTGATCGACCGTGTCCTCGCCACTCCAGCTTCATACGTTGTTTCAATCAACCCTTTTCACCGGACTTCTTAAGTCTCTCCATCTTCTGAAGGACAACTTCCAAAGCTCTCCATCTTTGCGCTTGGTAGACGTCCTCTACACCCCTGCCAATTCCGAAACCCTTGAGCTGCCGCATAGGACTTCTCAACGGGTTCTTCCTCTTCCAGAGGAAGAGTCGCGGAGGCTAAGTCCAGTGAGCGAAGGTTGCGATCCATTCAGACCTCCCTAACACGTGGTACTCCCACCTATACCTGATATTCAAACTACACGGCCATACCAGTCCCCGAAAAAGACGCATTGATGGTTATGGCACCTTCGGCTAGCGACCTCCCAAGACTTTATTTCAATGATAATGTGCATGACAAATTTAAACATGTCGAATGTCCAGACGATGAAACTCGCGGCAAATCCCACTTGGCTGAAGCCAGAGCCGCGTCCAGACAGCTTGTCGTCGACATCCTGAAGAACAAGGCTGCTGCTGTCGACACCAAGACCTGCTACCCTGGAGAAGAGGACCCGTTCTACGTTGCTGATCTCGGAGAAATCTATCGCCAGCATATCCGCTGGAAGACCAACCTTCCTCGCGTCAAGCCTTTCTATGGTATGTTTTCTTTTTTCCCCCATCTTCTCTCTCTTTCCTTTTTCTGCATCTTACATTCCTTTTTCTTTATGCATAACTAAATTTCGTCATAGCTGTGAAATGCAACCCAAACCCTCAGGTCCTCCGTCTCATGGCCGTTTTGGGTAATGGCTTTGACTGTGCATCCAAAGCCGAAATCGACCTTGCTCTCGCTGCCGGTGTTGACCCGAGTCGCATCATCTACGCTCATCCATGCAAGACCAAGTCGTACCTGCGCTATGCATCCCAGATTGGTGTCAAGCAGATGACCTTTGACAACACCGACGAGCTCTACAAAATCAAAGACATGTGCCCGGATGCGGAGCTCTATCTGCGTATCTTGACCGACGACTCCGCCAGCTTGTGCCGTCTGAGCATGAAGTTTGGTGCTTCGCTCTCCTCAGCGCGCCCGCTCCTTGAACTTGCTCATACACTGGGGCTTAATGTCGTTGGCGTCAGCTTCCACGTCGGCTCCGGAGCCGAGGACCCCAAGTCGTTCATCAAGGCTGTCCAGGATGCTCGCTTCGTCTTCGACCGTGCTGCGGAAATCGGATTCGACCTGAAGGTTCTCGATGTCGGGGGTGGATTTTCTGACGACACCTTCGAGCCCTTCGCTGCTGCGCTTGGGGAAGCGCTGGACACCTACTTCCCGCCGCACATTCGAGTCATCGCCGAGCCGGGACGTTACTACGTGGCCACCGCGTTCACTCTGGCTGCCAACGTCATCGCCCGTCGCGACGTTGGCGCCGAAGAGCCGCTGTCCGACTCCGAGTCAGACTCCGCCAGCCCTAGCCGCGCGTCCACTCCTACTTCCAGCGGTGCTTACATGATCTACCTGAACGATGGCGTGTACGGCAACTTCTCGAACATTGTCTTCGATCACCAGCATCCAGTTGCTCAGATCCTGACCAAGGACGACGACTACACCTCTGCACCCATCGAGTACTCTATCTGGGGCCCAACCTGCGATGGTATTGACGTCATCAGCAAGCGCATCACTCTGAATGGCCTCCTTGGCGTAGGCAACTGGCTCTACTTTGAGAACATGGGAGCCTACACTCAGTGCAGTGCTACGCGTTTTAACGGATTCACAGACAAGCATGAGGTCATCTATATTGTCACTGAGCCAGGTGCGGCGGCGCTTCTAGGCTATTAACGCCATTAACAACGACAAGCAAGAAGTGTTTTTTTTATATTCTATTTTCGGCGGTAGAAGTGTTATTCAATCAAAATGGGGTGAAAGGATAAAAGATTTCGGATTTTGTTTGCTTAGTGAATTTCTATTAAAGATAGTGATTTGGTTACAGAAGAAGACACAGGAAGACTAAGAAAGAGAGAAAGAGAGAATATTCACTGGTTAGTTAGTTTTGCTCTTTTTCTAAAAATAATAATAAAAAATAACTGCCATTTCGGCATTTGAGCTTGGTTCATCAGTAGTAGTAACAGTATCGAGTATCAAGTCTATCTAAACACTATAAGTTTGTTATATCGAAGGGAGATCTCTCTCTATAGTTTGATCTATGTCGTCATGTCTCATCTCATCATGCATGCAAGCCATAATTGATATGTACGTGTCGTTTCTTTTCCTCCGGCCTTAGCCAATGATGTCGACCTGCAGAGAAGTCGTGGCAGGGGCAGGGCCAGCCGCCTTCACCAAGTTTCCTCCCTCGAGCTTCCTCTTCCACTTGGCAGCTTCATACCGCGCAAGGATCATGGTCAGCCTGGCGACCGGAGATGTTTCTGTGGCCGTGGATGGGGATAGGGACGGGGATGGGGATGGGGATGGGGATGGAGATGGAGAAGGGGTGAGAGTCCACCGTCCAAAGGCCCAGTTGAGGATGGACGTCTGCACCGGTGAATCAGAGCAGGCAGCAGTCACTTCACCCGACGAGTCTGCTGGAATCTGATCGGAGGCAAACTGAACTATCCCCTTTATGCGGTAGATTTCATCCTTGGGGGAGGACTGCAGGAAGGCCGTGAAGGCTTCTGAGTCGACGACTGCGTCTCCGGCGAGCGAGACGGACAGCACCTCGACCTCGGACTGGTGGGAATGGGAATGGCCGTGGTCATGGTCATGGTTAGGGACACCCAAGGCATCCTGGTGCTCCGTCGAGCTGCCCATCTTCGCCAGCAGAGCTCCGTCGATGCCCAAGAGGACGTCCTTGTCGACTCTTCCCTTGTCCGACTTGACCCAGGCGGTCTGCACGTCCAAGTCTCCCACGCGGTCGAGACAGATATCAAACCGCCGCTCCGAGACCAGCTCCCATTTATTGAACACGATCAGATCGGTGTATCGCGCCTGTAGCTTGGCCGTGTACGAGGTGTCGTCGTAGCCCTCCCAGTTCTCGACGTCGATGACCGCCACGACGCCGTCGAGCATAAACTCCCCCTTGTGCTCGCTCGAGACGCGATTCACCTCCATCGCCAGGGTGGCTGGAAAGGCGCTGCCGCTGGTCTCGATGATAATACGGTCCGGCTTGACTTCCTCGCGCAGCTGGACGAGCGCATCGCCGAGCTGGCCGACGAGGTTGCAGCAGATGCAGCCGTTGAGCAGCTCGCGTACGCCGGAGATGGAGTTTGCGGCCGCCAGCTGCGAGTCGACCGCAACATCGCCGAACTCGTTTTTCAGCAGGGCGAGACGGTAGGTCGGCGGCAGCTGGGGGATCAGGTTGAGCAGGATCGTAGTCTTGCCCGAGCCCAGGAAGCCCGTAACGATGGTGATCGGGATGGGAGCCATGGCGGGGCGTTGAGCGGCGGCGGGCGGATGTCGTCTCGTCCTGGTCTATAACTATTCGCCGTACGTAGTATGAATAGCAGTGAGTGATGCTGATTCTGGGATATAGACAGTCAATTCCTCCCTTGGCCAGCGTTGATGGAAGCGTCTGGTGGTAACTAATAATTTGGTGGTGGGTTTGAGAGAAAAATACCATATAAAAAGAGTGAAGGTCGATCTACGCCAGGATGAGCGAGGGATGATGATGTCACGGCAACTGATATAACGATGATGATAATAACAATAATAGCGATGATATTGCTACCATTCTGTCTATAGAAGGAGTCTTTGGATAACTTTTGATACAACATGCTTGCTAACGGTCCTCTCTCTCCTCCAGAAGGGCCCGGATGTGGTCGCTCAGCCAGTATCTGCGCAGCACCTCAGCGGGCGTCTTCTTCGCGCCGTCGACCCAGCCCAGACACTGCGCAGCGCCGCAGGAGCAGCGGAAGGGCTGCGACATCTCCCACTCGGTGCTGGGATAGAAGAACCTGAGCTCCTCGCCGGCCGGGATCGCCCTGGTGCTCCAGACCTCCAGCGCTCCCGAGACGGGTGCATCTGCCTGGCCGCTGTGGCCGTCCATGGCCAGCGTCGAGGTGACGAAGCGGACGTTGGGGTCGCACGAGTGGTTGCAGTACAGCAGGTCTGAGTTGAGCTCGATGTGTCTGTCCCTGGACACCTGGACGGTCGAGTAGGCCTTGACGGCGGCCAGCGTGGTGGACGTGTTGCGGGCTACCAGGCTGTCTGCTGGGATATCATGGTCTGCCACGGCTGCCAGGCAGAAGGAGGCGGCTTTCTCGTCTGCGCCGGAGCTGAGCAGCAGCCTGGACGAGACGACACGGATGGCCGAAGGGTGCGAGGGCTGCATCCACTGTCTCTCCATGGGGGCCTGCGCCGTCCCTGGGGCTGGCTGGGTTGGTCGTGAAGCCGCCACCGTCATGGTAGACACGAAAGAAACAGGAGAAATAAGAGAGAGAGAGAGAGATTTCAGAGAAAGAGAGAAAGCTGGTATCTGGGCAGGATGTTCCGGGTGCTCCTTATCCCTTTATATTTCTCTGTGGCCTCGTATCTTTCCTTAGGGCGACAACTCTATGCGGTATCCAGCCGCCCCCGACGGCCTGTGACCGAGTCTCTTCAGGTCGCTTAAGTCTCGCAGTCTCTCTCATGTGTCAAATGCCTGCCCTGTCGTCCAGAAGATAAGCCGGTCAGATGTTTGTTTGGCCCTGAAGCTCCCGAGGCGAAAAGGAGAAGAAGAAACGAAAAAAAGAAACATCCACGTCGGACTTTTTATCCGCCTTCACAAGCATTTGTGGGCTTGCTTTCGCTCTGGATATAAGACCGAAATATCGCCATGTCCACAGCGAGTGGCAGTCTCTGTCCGTCACAGTAAGGAAGCAGATCATGGCCAAAAATGTGATTGCAAACATTATGGACTGCTGCAAGCCCCTTTTTCCGTGGTGAAGACAGCCATAACATTCGAGCCATCTTCACTCACTCCAGAGCCGTATTTATAGGTATATTCCACTTTGATCTTTGATACCCTGCAGCCACAGCATGCAATATCTCCAGGACTATCTCAGCGTGGCTCCCTCTGGTATCTCTTCACAGGAGACAGGACTAGGGCCCAACCTTACGGATGATCAGTATCCCTTCCGTTGGACCCTTACCCAAGAGCGTTCTGATCGTTCCTATTAGCCCAGAAAGAGTGATGTGGATTGGTTTTGATGTTGCCATCACTTACCCCGACAGCTCCTACATCGAAGACACGGAGCGTGGCTGGCTTGAGCTAAATCGTTATACACAATTATTGATTAATTGATCTCTACCTTTGATCAGCTATACCATGAATTTGGCTCCAACGCTGTTTCAAAAAAAAAAAAAACTAACAAAAGTCCGCCCAAATAACCTCTACCCAACGCCATTCTATACCGAATTATGTATGCATGCCCCGCCAATGATTTCGTTGTTCATTCCAGGCCTGACCAGTGTCTATCCTCTCCGTCCCAGCCTACCTTTGGCCAGCCATGCGGAAGACTCGAATATTTAGGAAGGGTATACTGCCCCTCACAGTGCGTTTCATCGCATTTAATATCGCACAGCCCGTACATCCTGCAATAACACATTCCGGCATCAGGACAGTGAACGGCCTTCTTGCCAAATATTACTATCAAAGGGAAAAAAACCATCAGTCTATAGCTTTTCAGGTTCACTTGGGTTAAACTTACTATGCCACGCATATTCCAATACCCGTCCGCTGAGCCCATCATCAAGATCTGATTCAAGTAACCATTTGCGATAACGAATATATTCTGCCTTAGAACGGCGTTGGATAGTTGTCCTCCGAACTGCAAACTGGGAGCAGCATGCAACGGCAACAGTCTCTGGAACGCTTTCGCCGGGGAATAGCTCTTCAAAGGCCTGCTTATATACATGTTTCGACGTAATACCTTCACCGGCGGTTGTTTGAGTGGCATCAATGAACGGTTTTATTGCCGATGGACAGCCCAGAGCCCAGTCGCAGCGGAGATTGGCGTATCCTTCTTCTTTAAGGTAGTCGAGGCGGAATCGTTGAAGGAGTGCCAGCGCATCGTAGTCGGGGTTATCATTGTGCCATTGGAATCTTTCTGCATGGTGAAAGAAGATGTTCGCAGGAAGCGAATCGTAGCGATCAATGATATATCTAAACTTGAATGTTAGAATATGCTCGCTACCATTTGCTATCACTGATGGGCAACGGTAACTGAACTCACGTTAAGAACACCATGGCTTCCCTTCCCTTGTTTTCGGGAACGGTCAACTCAGCGCTGCGGTTGTCCACAACGTATATGTTCTTCTTCCACTTCGGGAGGTAATCATGCAGCCATGTAACGTTTTCACGCTTCATGCTAGCTACCACTACCTCAACGGTATTATCGTCATGCTTGATAAGTGGAATGGACGGCTTCGCACTGCTCGAGTCATGGCCATGATTGTTGACACCATGGCCATTACCACCAGGGCCCGGGCGGAGAAGTGTCTCAGTCTTCAAGGCAGGTGACGACGGAGCCAGATATGGGAGGCAGAAGTAGATAGCAGTTGTCAGTAAGAGTGCAAGTAGCAGGTGAATACGTCGTCGAGACGAGCGTATTGGCACGACAATGCTATTCCGCCTCATTGTGAAATGGCAGATGTTGATAGCAGACCCAGGGCGAAACAGTCGACAGCCGGAAAGCGGCGGCGCATCTCGTTGAAATAGGCCCCATCCTTCCTTCGCATGACAGGAAGGATTCCTATGGAGTATGACGACGTGAGTTAGCCGCCAGGCCTGTTGGCCAATTGGCTAGCACTGCCCCCAGCGCTATTGTTAGGCCCTTAGACACCAGGCGCCAGGGGGCAAGCGGACGGCGGGCCATAACTAGCAGTTAACCTGCATATAAATGTACCACATGCGTACAATATTGCGTAGATCTAGGATATACAACGGGCAAAACGAACGAGCTTAACGCGTCGTTCAGGCGACAAGATAGAAGATCTATTTAAAGTCTCTGGTTTCTCGGCAAGGCCCGAGCTCAGCCCGTGGCGTTTGTTTGGCTTGTGCAAGTTACAGTTACAGTTAACTAGTGTTCCCGTAACTCTAACTCTAGCCATTGTTTAACTACCAGAACGGCGACTGTTTTAGAAGTGGTTAACTACTCAAGGCTGTTTGATAGGCGAAAAGCAAGGAGAGAAGATATATGCTCAATTAAGCCTCCTAACTACTCAAATCATGGAACTTCGTATATGGCCGGTGGTGGCGAGCTATCCAACTCGGATCTTCTCCATCCTTCATGCTTCTGCATTGTCATCTGTGAGGTACGGTTATGCATTATTGACCCGCCTGCGCCTGGTATAGTTTTCCTATTTCGAAAGTGCCGCCAAACGAAGTAAGCAAGCCCCGCTAGAACGAGAAGACCACCTATGGATCCACCCACAGCTCCCCCGATCACTGCAGCAGAAGGCGACTTTGCAGTAACAGAATCCTCCCGAGGGGGTGTAGTGGTGGTGGCAGTTGATATGGGGATTGTAGCTGGTGTTGATTGCATTGTCGTAGGCGAAGCTGTGGTGGAGGCAGGATTCGTCACGTTAAAGTAATGAGAGCGAATGGTATAGTTTTGTCCCTGGCCTGGCTCGGAAATGAGGAAGAATAGTACGACCTGGCCTTTGTCGTCTAGAACCCGTTTTGCTGTATCAAATCCCTCGAGATCAACTACCCAACGATAGTACTTTTCTGGGAAGAGTCCTACCGGTTTTTTATTTAGCCTGAATTCAAAGAGATGGGTTTCATAGGCCAAACAACTATTCCTTACTCTGAAGGGTTATATCGTCATATTTTTCCGCTGGAGTATCAGCTTCGTTAGGTAGCTGTATCACGAGTAATAAGTCCACCGCAAGAGAATCGATTGCCCATGTTATGTTTATTATCTCGCCGGTTTGATACTGCGGGTTGTCGCGGAAGTTGTTGTTAATACCAGCGCTGGGAGGAACCAGAAATCCAATGTCGGCCGCAGCGCATATTAGAGCGGTTAAGAGAAAAGATGAAATCGTCAACGCCAACGACCTCATATTGGGGAGTTAATGAGGCGGTAGTAGAAGGTACGGCCTGATGGACCCAGAACCTGGAGTTTTGTCGTTATGTTTGTTCAAAGACCTGCGGGGAATCGCGGGTTTATCTATGAGACCTCTGCGCCACCCCCAGACTAGGATCAAGTTTGGCCGATCGATCGCAGTCAAGTGTTCATTACACCCCTGCATATCCGGAAAATCCCCCAGTCAGTAAACAGCGCCTTTAGCCAGCACCCATAGTAGCAAAGTAACTCGGGATAAGTAATGCCTCCTACTATACGTTCTCCTTTGTCCAATTTCCCCGATTTGTTAGTCACAAAATAACGTGTCTTTTGCTGCCAAAGCGCGCAATAACTAGTTGCAGAATCTATCTTAGAATAGAGAAATTAGAGGGATAAATGGTGCTTAGCTTATGGGAAGAATGACATGCCCATAGTAAACCTATTTTTATGGCCAGGGATCAACAATCGCAACGTGGCGGAAAGATTCTTACAATATGTTTTGCGTATTAAATTCTACAGCCTTGCTAAATGTGCCTCGATAATCTTGCTGAGTGCCATGGGCCTGTATATAACAATGCTATGCATAGGCTTGATATAACCTTTACTTGAAAGGGATGACTGAAGTTAAAAACGATAATTGCCTTAATCGGCTTTGGAATGAGGAGTCTCTCGCTAGGGTATGAAGCCTGTTGGTCCAGTAGTTAATGTTACTTGTTGAATCAACTTGCGAGAATGCTTCCGTGAGAGACCCTGACTTCACATATTGATCTGTATCAACTAGTCGTTTAACTGCGTCTGCCAGTTGTGTAATTTCGCCACCATTCCGGATCGTTGTTTCATACGCTGGATCAATGGATGGCATGCATTCCATAGGAGTTCGACTTCCTTGATCTTGGATAACGTTGGTACATATGCCGGTATTCAGGTTGTTGGAACAGTTATTCTGATCGTTAATTCTGTCTAAATCAAGTTCAAATCTAGGCACGAAGCTAGGGTTGGACGGATATGTGTGTAGATATGAACCGGAAGGGATAGTTGACTTGTTTATCGGGCGTAATTGGCAAGAACCTGGGTCTCCACGGTCATTACTCTTATTGTAATGTAACTGCCCGCTCATAGAGCGTGGGATTGGGCGTGTTGGATATTGAGGGTTTGGAGAAAAAATAGCCATAGATGCCTGGCAGCTTTTGGTCACTGGGTGAAATCTCGAAGGAGGAGATGTTTGGGGAGGAGATTTTTGGGGAGGAGATTGCACTATACACGCTGCACGAATGTTCCTGGTTGGGTTTTTCCCAGGGGTCTGTAAGAAAGAGTCAATACCATGCAGGGTATTGGCTGTGGGTACCTTCAATGCAGTGCCCCTTCGAAGTGAGCCATTGCTTCTTGGCTGTGGGTTTCGTTTTTCAAATAGTGACACCCTGCCACAATCATTCAGGCTAAGTGTTGTTTGCCTCATGGAGGCTCTGCTACTTTTTGCCTTATCGTTTGAACTGCCCAGGGGTATGATATTCAGTGTAATTTGAGGTTCCCGCCGTGGGGTTAAAAGTTGAGATTCCGGATCTTGAAGTCGCTGGGCAGCAACAGACAGTGTCCATGGGTTAACAGCAGAGGAAGATTTGTTGGTAGAAGGCAGATTACTGCCGTTTGAGGTAGATCCCGGACTACTAATACCGACAACTGACTGGTTACCGGGACGACCCTGGCGGGTATCAGGATTGGATATAACTGTAAGAGTCTCTGGCTTGTATATATCCTTGAAAGCACGCTCGATTACATGGAGGACCGCCTGATGATCTTCAAACAGGATATCATCCTTAGAAGGTTCAATACTGATATCATATATTCCAGGCGGACAGCTCAAGGATAAGAACAAGAAGGGGTCTTCAAGTTTGGGCCTATCCATGGTTTGTTTGTAACAGGATTTGAAAAGCTTAACCACCTCCCTGCCAAAGCCCCTAGAAGTTAGGAGTGGGCGGCCATCAATAACTACAAATTGTCCTTTGTAGTTAATGTTGGGTACACATTCTACAGGTATTAGCAAAGTTACGTTTCTAGGTAGGGGTCCCACTTACCTGCGAAAGGCTTGGGTACAATAACAGACATGTGAATAATAGGAGTATTGTGGTTTACCACAGAGTCTGAGCCGCTTTCCTCTCCCAAAATAGGATAGACAGAATTATTGGAAATACAGCTGGAAACTACAGCAGAACCAATAACCTTGGAAATTGCATCACAAACGGAGGGATTCGTACTGGGGGCATAAATCCAGTCCTTATCTCTAGACTTCAATAGTCTCAAGGACAAACGCGTCCTCGGTCTTGCTATTACATATCTTTGAAGGAGTTTTTTTATAGTAAGTATGCACTTGGCCGATGTTTTCTCAACTTCTTGTCGCCTAACTGGTAAAGGCTTTAGAAAATCGCAGACACAGACAGTCGTTCCAACTGGATGAGAGGTAGGAGTGTCACTAGTAATATAACAAGGCTATAAGTAAAGGTGCATAGGATAGCATCACCTGAATAACTACTCATTTGGGCTAAGGACAGTGAGCAATTCCTGCGCAAGTTGATAGGATGGGAAGGTAGTTACATGCCGTCCGAACAAAAACTAAGCGGAAACAACCTTTCAACAACAGGATTGATATCTTATATGCACGGGATTAAAGAATTAGAATAGCATCAATGCACCGACTTACCTTAAGGGCGTCCCGTCCCGCCCAAATTTTACTGTTTTTGCAACTTGTTCCTCAGGGACACGTGTTATAATACACACGGAATTGCTCATTTCGGCAATGCTGGCTAAAGCTTGCCCACGGAATCCTAAAGTCTTGCCGCCAACTCTGCAGAGATCTTCCTTTGTTTGTATTTTGCTGGTATAGTTCCGCTTGCAAGCAAATGAGCGATCACTCGGTAGTATCCCAGATCCATTGTCCTTCAATTGGATAATATCCAGGGTATTAACAGAAATCTCAACGAGAACTGAAGTAGCTCCGGCATCTAGAGCGTTGTCAAGAAGCTCTTTGACCACTGACGAAGGGTCGGGCAGAGCGGACGTTGAGCCGATAGCCCTGACAGTGGACTCTCCTAGCGCAACAATTGTCATATTCTGCCTAAATAGGGTAACTATCTCATTCAATTGAAGAAAGGCAGCAGGCTAAGTACTGATAAAAACAGTCTCAGTTGTCGTCGCATGAAGAACGTTGGTGAAGTGAAGTTGTAGAGTTGAAGTCCAGAATTGCTCCATCGGGACTAGTTAGCGAGTCAGAGTAACGCGTCGCTTATGTAACCAGCTAATTAAACTTCGTTGTTAACATGACTAGCTAATGCCACGCGGCCAATAGTAATAAAGGTAGTTACGATAAATAACACTATTTATAAGGGTAATACTTTTAAATCTTTACCCTTAAAGACACCCCCTTCTCTCCTTTGGTCCACGGCTCCAACTTCTTTCTGTAATTCCCGGAAGCACATCCGGGACGGGACGGTCTTACATAACTGTAGTTAACAAACCCCTGAAAAGGCGATGGCCCTCGTGTCGAGAAAAAACCTGGAGATGCAGCTATTAAAGCAAAGTACAGAATGCTGGTCAAAAGCACTAACGAATAGTGGGAAACCCGTCGTCAGCATATTCTCTTTCACTCCTCCAACATCCGCCTCAACATCAAGTAGCAAATAAGAGATCGGTGGTACTGTCCCATCCTGAATCATGCCAGAGCAAAGTGCTTGGTTTTCCACGAATGACTATACCCGAGTACCCCATAGCGAGGTAACAGGTATCCTTTGCGTGGCTTGACCGTCGGTCCTGTAGGGGATGTCATGGTGATAAGTCCTCTGAAACCACTGTCAACCGAACCAACAATCCCTGTGCCAGCGCGGGATACTACGCCCCTCATCCCCGGATCTGCGATTTAAGCCGGTCATGAGGACAGTTGGGCCTTCTCCACCCCCAGCCATGCAAAGGCCTGTCAACCATGCAAAGAGTTGCTTTATATTGTCTTGTATTGACACATTACAAGCTCTATCACAATGCTTGATATGTTTCTTCCGTAGATGAAGAAACATTCAAGTTTCTGCCGATTTTTATGAAATGGCCGTCTTGCCTATTCTGACCAAGGTTGACCTTTGTGTGCTGCCGCTGTTGATTCTATCCCTGCTACTCGCGGGTCTAGACAAGGTTTGATTGACCCAAGCGTTGGTGAAAGAAGAGTTGCTAAACCGTTCACAGAATGCGCTCGCTTTTGCTGCTGTCCTGGGGATGAACCAGGACCTAAATCTCCATGGCCAACAGTATTCATGGCTCGGTTCCATCTTCAATATTGCATACCTGTTTGCCGAGTTTCCAACATCATGGCTACTTACTCGACTGCCTATTGGCAAGTATGTGGGCGCCTCTTTAATTTTATGGGGTGCATGCGGGTGTGCAATGGCAGCATGTACCAATTTTGCAAGCGCTGCCGCCGTCAGGTTTCTCCTTGGAGCCCTGGAATCAGCCATGCTGCCGTCGGTTATCGTCATCATGTCCACTTGGTATCGGCGTGAAGAGCAACCACTGCGTGCTGCATTATGCTTCGGCCCCTGGTCCAGTGTATGTCCTTGGGGTTTTTTCTGGTCACGGTACAACACCAATGGCTAACTTCCAAAAACTGATGCAATCTAGATGTTTGGTGGTATTCTTGCATATGCGATTGGAACTCTTCGAGCACAAATACCTACATGGAAGGTATATATGGCAGGATACCAATTCTTTTTAAATGACATAACTCTTTTAACACGTCTTGTTGTCAGTTGATATTCCTAATCTATGGTGCAATTACCATAGCTATTGGTTTTATCAGTCTTCTAGTGCTCCCAGACAACCACGATAAGGCCATCTTCCTTTCCAAAGGTGAACGTGAACAGGCAAAACTCAGAGTTGCTGATAATAAAACGGGCAAGGATACACGCAAGGTCAGTTACTGCCGCATATCCATTTAAATTTGAAGCTGATGCTGCCTAATCTGGCAGAAATGGAAATTATCCCAGGTCCTTGAAGCCTTGAAAGACGGAAAGTATTGGTGCGTCGTAGCTTTTGTTTTATTCCAGTCCATTACTAACGCTGGAGTTACCAATGTGAGCCAACAAAAGCCCCATGATGCTGTCCTTTTACAATACGGATAAGGGTTACTCACTAGATTACTTAGTTCAATCCCCTCATTATTGCTGGATTTGGATACTCAAAGCAGATAACTGTTTTGTTAGCAGCTCCTCAAGGAGCAGTTGCGCTCACAGCGCAAGTTATTGCCGCTCTATTAGCACTCTACATACCTAACCTTCGCTGCTTGCTGTGGGTGCTCTCCTGCATCCCCTCTCTCGCAGGAACCGTGATAGTACGATGTATGTTCCAGGTACCTCTCATTATCTTAGTTTTAATGCAACTAACCCACAGATTTAAAGATGTTTCCGTATCAGAGAACCGTATTGCTGCCCTTATGGGGGTATATCTAACCGGGTTCTACAACATTGCTTGGTCTATGGCCCTAAGTCTTGTATCCTCCAACACTGCTGGAGCTACTAAGAAGAGCTTTGTTTCAGCCTCTATTGCCATTGCTCATGGTAATACTTCATCCCATTTTCACCTCGAACATCTTGGATACCAATTTTTATATATCTAACCTCCGTGAAATAGGAATTGGAGGGTTAGTCGGCCCTCAATTTTTCCTTGAAAGCCAGAAGCCCCATTACCAGCTAGGACTAGGTGCTATGATTGTGTCTTTGATAATGATGGCAGTTTGCGGTGCAATATACGGGTCAGCTCCCCCCTCCCATTTGTCCTTGGTTTTCGAGGCTCACCGTTCTTACCATTTATTCCATTATAGGACGCTCTGCATTTATCAGAACAAAGCTCGAGATAATATCGGCGAAGTTGTCAGCCCCTTGCCTGCCGAGTGCTATTCCACAGAAGAAGATACCGACAGGGAGGCAGATGATAAGACAGATCGTGAGATGCACTCCTTTCGCTACACATATTAAAGGTATATTTGATTGTAGAGCACACCTTCGTCTCTACAAATGCATATCAATGCATATTAGATAGAGGCTGCACCCATGAGTGTATGAAGCTCCTAGATTTCAACACCAAATATTTGATTCGGTTGATTTGCGGTACCCAGACTTAGACAATCATCTTAAAGAATTAACTATTTAAGATTGCCGGAGAAGACGACTGCAAAACACATCGGAAGTGCCAAAATTATAGCATCAATCCTGCTGGCCACTAGAATTTGCTCACTCTTTTGGCTCAATTGTTTTGATAGTTTTGATACAAAGGAAACTAAAGAGGGAATAATAAAAAATATAACGAAGAAGCATAGGATTTATGAACTAGATTGTCCATTCTATCTCCTGACGTAGTTGGTGCTTTCCCCCATGCTCTAGTTATTTTTTAAAAGCTCCTCTATACTATTTAATTGGACTAACTCGGAATACTCCAATGAATCCAAATTAAACCCCAGCTTCTCATAAGTATAATTTGCATCAAGAGTGTTTGACTTATTACTCTGCGCCGTGTCAGTATTGCCAAAGAAATTTGTCGTTATTTGTATAATCTTTTCCTTGATATCCAAAACAATATCTGGAGTTGTTAGTATATTGTCTTGTTCTTGAGCACTATACTCATATGCCTCCCAGGCCCGAAGAACCATTCGAGAGAAAACAAGAAAGAAATCCCTGTGTTCTTCTTGGTTTGAGCCCGCTATACGTAGCATATAGTTAGTTGTCATCGCCTTCCAGGCCGTCTCTGTATGATTCGTGATAGGCCATCTTTTTAAGCCTTGAAGGAGGTGAATGTAAGCAAGGAAAGGGAAGTGAAATTGAACGAGCCAGAGGTACCCTTTAATGTGTGGCGAGGCCATAAGATTTGTATCACACTCTAGCATGCGTAGAGCATAGGAAATACCAATGGCATGGTGTGGATCTGGCTGCTTCTCGGCGCTCAGGGCATAGTGCTGCAGGAGACGATACTTCGCGAGATAGCCACGTATTGTCCATGTTGTCATATAGTGAAGGGGGTTCTCTGAATTGCAGGATGCGAGATATTTTTCCTCTATCGTCCTTTCTAGGGCTATCAGCTGTTGTGTCTCCTCTATATTGCTAGGTCTAGATGCCATTACTCTGTTGAAGCACGGGTTAGTGAACTCAAGATGGAAGGCGCTGCAGCGGATGAAGTCAGCCACCTCGCAGCGCAGAACTACGAAAATCATCTCTGATGGTTTATATTCTGCTATTACCGGTGTGGCCTTCACCTCTGGCTGAAGCTCTGAATCATTCACATTGAGAGGAATTCTGCAGTCCCATGAAGGATTCAAAGAAGTGGTTCCGTGATCAGACATTTCGCATATGCGATTATCGAAGATCACAAGCGACCACCACAGCCTTCGACGTATCTCAGCTTGTAAAGGGGGCCATTTGCTATACATGGATTCACGGTGAATACCTATCCGTTGAGCAATGCGTATAGCAACGCTAAGTAGCGAGGAAAGAGACGCAGGGTTTGTTGCAGGCCTGATAGCGACCTATAAAGTTCAGAAGTTAGAATGTATTCATGAGTAGAATTATCGAGCACCTTACTAGATAGAGGTACAGTGCTGTCAAGCATTCATAGTCACAGGATTGTAATACATCGCAGTTCCCCAGCGCTTGTTGGCATGATGTTTGATAACCTGTTAAAATATCCTTCTTTGGGGACCCGAAGAAGCCACTGCATTGATCTTCGGTGAGGCTGAGAATGGAGATGGAGTAGATGCTAAACATCAGCGCTTCCAATGTGGGCTTGATGTTAGTTATATCGCTAGCAGCATCGATAATACGAGCTTGCAAGGTCGGCGTATGCGTGACTTTGAGAAGGGGGTTGACATTATCCAGATAAACTTGCCAGAGCCTAAAGATTTGCATCTGACTTGGGTGCGTGGTAGAGAGGTCGACAATCCCTCCAGAAGAACCAAATAAGAGAAGATGCCCACTGCTCTGGCCCTGGAAAGTATGGTGCCACGCCTTCTTGATAACTGCGTGCCGCATGTCATCATTCTCATGCAAGAAACCAGTGTTATTTTCTTCATCTCCGTTTTCATCATAACTGTCCTCATCATCTGCGGAATCTATAGACTGTTTTGATTGTTAATGAAGTTCTGGCTGGTTAACGTGAATAATCAGGACTGGCTAGCCGTACCCTTTGAGCCATGGCACGCCAAAGATTCCTAAGCTACAATTAGCCATCATACAGTTATATTTGACTGAGAAAAGGAACTCAATCCCATACACTGGTTTAGATCTTTCGGTTCGCCCGGCCATTTTATCTGATTTATCTGCTTCTGGCTCAACTCGACTATTTTCGCTTGTGGTCCGATCGTCTGTATCCAGCGGGTGGAGGGGATCGAACTCGATATTGTGCCGTCGAAGAAGGCCCTCGTAGTGCCTCAGGCGCGCCAATAGCTCCCTCTCGGAAAACCGGCGGCGTCGCTGGCGGGTTGCTTGCTCGCAGGGGACGCTGGCGCGTACACAGTTGGCGCATGGAAAGGAGCGCTGGCATTTGACTTTGCGCTGCTGACACTGCACGCAAGCTAGTACCCGTTGGTGTCTAGCAGCAGTAGGCATCATGATCGCATTCTAGGGGTGTCGATAGTTCATTCTGTCGCCTGAATTCTCCGTGGGGAAGAAGGCAGAGAGAGAAGGCGAAGGAGACGTGATCTCAAGTCTAGGTCCGGAGTAGGTATGCTCGGGATTTAAAGTTCCGGCCCCAAGAGCCCGCACTTTCTAACCCCCGAGGGCTGGAGAGAAACATCCAAAACACCGTCACCAACTGCAGTTACAATATGCGAATCCCCGGCTGGATTTGTTACTGCGTATACCCTATAAATATGAGACCTTGGAGCTTCATCTGCCTGGTTTTCCGTCTCAAAATGTTTATCCATCAACCCTCGATCGGCCCTCTCGCAGAAGCATCAAGGCAATGGCTTCCTCATGCACTTTCTCCCCCAAGAGCACCAAATCCGCAGTGGCGGATGTACCAAAGGTGGCCAACCAGCATTGTGACTTGACTCCCGATTCTATAGCTAAAAGTGAGGACTCCGAGAAACAGCCTATTTCCCGGGTTGTCTGCCTCATCATTTCGGCCTTTGTCGCCATGTTCCTGGTTGCGCTGGACAGAACAATCATCTCAACTGTGAGGACACTTCACTTGCATGGAAATGAAATCAATTAGTCAAGTCACTGACATTCATAATACCTACAGGCGATACCCAAAATTACTGATGAATTCAAGTCCTTGGATGATGTTGGCTGGTACGGCAGTGCTTACTTGCTGACATGCTGCGCGTTCCAGCTCTTATTTGGGAAGCTATACAGGCTCTTCTCTGTCAGGGCCGTCTTCCTTTGCAGTATCGGACTGTTTGAGGCTGCCTCTGCCATCTGTGGAGCGGCTCCCAACTCGTTATCCTTTATTATCGGAAGGGCAATCTGCGGTATTGGAGCAGCCGGTATTCTTGCCGGAACTGTAAGCTGACCATTCTATCCCAGTAACAATCGCTGTTGATTGACCTGATTCCTAGATCATGTGCATCGTTCATTCTGTGCCTCTCCAGAAGCGTCCACAAATTCAGGGGCTGTTTGGTGCTCTTTTTGGCATTGCCTCTGTTGTAGGGCCATTGATTGGTGGCGCGTTTACCTCAAATGTCTCGTGGAGGTGGTGCTTCTACATCAACCTTCCCGTTGGTGGCGTCGCGATATTTTTCATTGCCTTCTGCCTCAAACTTCCTAAACGAGATACAACAAGGGTACCCTTAGTTGAGAAGCTAGTACAGCTTGATTCCCTGGGAACTACTCTGCTGGTGCTTGGAGTGGTCTCTCTTGTGCTGGCACTTCAGTGGGGAGGCCAAGCGTATGCTGTACGTTATCCAACGGCGAAGTCACCTATTTTTTCTGCCTCAACTAACAACTAGTGAATAGTGGAGCAGTGGCCGTGTCGTGGCTTGTCTCGCTCTCATGGCAGTTTTGATTCCTGCCTTCGTTGCAGTTCAGATCCTTCTCCCCAAGTCAGCTACACTTCCAGCACGCTTTTTCTCGCAGCGCAGCGTTATTTCGGCCTTCTGGCAAACTCTCTGCATCGGCTCCGGAAATTATATCTTTGGTAGGAAAGAATATCATCCACAGTCATTAGTACCGCAATCAGCTAACTTTTCGTTAATATAGTATACTTCCTCCCAGTTTGGTTTCAGTCTATCCAAGGCACCTCTGCTGTGAATTCTGGCATTCGCTTACTACCAATGATGCTCTCAATGGTCGTTGGATCAGTCGGTGGCGGAGCTTTAAACTCCCAAATTGGATACTATACCCCATTGGCAATCATTGGTTCCTGCATTATGTCGGTCGGCGCTGGCCTTCTCACCACTTTGAAGGTGGCCAGCAGTAACGGGGAATGGATTGGCTATCAAGTCATCTACGGGCTTGGGTTGGGTCTATGTTTCCAGGTTCCTAACCTCGCCGCACAAACCGTTCTATCAAAACCTGACGTACCACTTGGCTTGGCGTTGATGTTATTCGGACAGCTTATTGGAGCAGCAGTCTTTGTATCTGTGGGTGAAAACGTCCTAGCAAATCAGCTGGTGAAGAGGCTTTCAGCTCTTCCAGGGTTTACTCCCCGTCTCGTTACTTCGGGTGGTATCACGGGACTATTTAATGCAATACCCACGGATCAACATGATACAGTCCGCTTCTCATACAACGAAGCACTGCGCACTGTATTCCAGATCGGGCTTATTATTTCATGTATGTCGCTGCTTGGTGCCGCTACGCTGGAGTGGAAGAGCATCAAGAAAGTGCAGAGCAAGCTCGATACCGAAAATAAAGCAACAACTGGCGGCGAAAAATCTGGGGAGGGAGCTGAAGTTGACTAGAAGACGAGAACTTATAATGTCGCCTCCTGTGTAAAAATATAGATTTTTAAAAATTAATTAGTTAAAAGATAGTAATAAACGTAGAAAGTAATAATATTGGGGGAAGAAATTATGAAATATTTATTGTGTTTGGTTTATATAAGAGTAAAGAGTAATAAGCTGCTTAACCTGAATAGAATTCAGGGGTAACTAGCTTGTAACTTGTGGTAACGGCGTTTATTCGATAACCAGAATTATATAAGCCTGTTAAAAAAGTTACCCCTTTCCCCTCTGTAATGTACACAGGGAGGTGGAATATGGCTCTCCTACCTCCCTATTTACCTCTCTTACCTCTATAATATATATATAGAGGGCGATATATTAAATATTATATAATATTTAAAGAATTTATTAATTGGCTAAGGATTTATAGTACTAACTATAACTAGAAGCTTAACCAGCTGCTTACCTAAAGCTACATATAACCGAGATATCTGGTGGCCTCTTGGTGTACGCCCCCCCATATAACTGGGTTATCTGTAGAGGAGGTTATAACCAACCTTAACCGCCCCCTTCTATACCTTATTGTGCCGGTAAATGCCCTTAGTAATCTAACTAACTAGTTAACTAATAACTAAGTTTGGTGGCTACTTTTAAACTAACGTTGGCTTTCGGCATTTTCTGTTTCACGCCCTCCTTGATGAATCTCTAGAGGAGGTCATGGCGGAATTTCAGATATACCAACTTGCAGTACCGTTTGTTGTACTACTAATAGCATTTCTTTCATATAGTTCGCAATATTTGTTCCTTTTCCTTGAACCTGCGCCTCTGAGTACACCTGAGCTCATCAAATTCAATATCCTGGTAGCTTGCACATGGATATGCTATGCTAGGGCATGCCGAACGGATCCTGGGAGAATCCCAAAAGACTGGAAGCCACCGAATACTGCAAGTGCACTTTTAGAGAAGCATCTTGGCATCGAAGAGGGCAGCGACCCTTCTTATCGTCAACGATGGTGTCGACGATGCGAGGCGTACAAGCCTCCAAGATCTCACCATTGTAGAACTTGCCAACGGTGAGCGCAGCTCAGAAAAGCACGCTTTTGTGTATTGATATCCCATGTACTGATCTTATTTGAAGATGTATTCCTAAGATGGACCACCATTGCCCATGGACATATAACTGCGTCTCGCATTTCACATTCCCGCATTTTATTCGTTTCCTGTTCTATGCAGTAATCTCCATGGTATATCTTGAACGCTTTCTCTATATCCGTATAGCGGTGGTATGGGGTAACCGAAGCCTACCAAGTGTATGTTCTACCTTTGTGAACATAGTTGATAGTTCTATTCCATTTCACTAACACGAGAAGCACAGTATTACGGTCCCTCTTTAGCCCAACTCGGGCATCTTTTCGTGCTTGCTATTGTTAATACTGTAGTTCTGCTTGCCCTGTTGATTCTACTACTTCGAAATATATGGATGTTGGGCGCAAACGAGACTACTATCGAAGGATGGGAAATTGAAAGGCACAAGACATTGTGTCGCCGAGCACGAGCCCTGGGTGGCTATCTTGAAGGTCCGGATGGTGTCAAAATCTGGATCAAAAGACAAGAATTTCCATACGATATTGGTATTTGGAATAACATCAGAGCTGGCATGGGCGGTAGTAATAATGTATGTTGCCCATTTTATATTCGACACACCTTGAACAAAATCACATTCTAACAAAGACGACTTCCCAGATCTTTGGCTGGTTTTGGCCATTTTCACGAACACCGGATCAGCGCACTGGGCTAGAATTTGAAGTTAATGGCTTTGAAGGTATGTGTTACCTCTGTACCTCTAACTATCGTCTTGGAGCACAACATTGATTTCCGAAGATGAATCTCTCACCTGGCCTCCGCCAGACCCTGATAGGATGGCTCGAAACACGCCACTAAGGGAGGATAAAACTACACTTCTTGGGGATGGTCAAAATTTTGGTTATGACGAAGTTGAGGCCTTTCATAAGCGCCAAGAGGCAGATTATCTGCGCCAACGAGCTGTTTCCGAAGTCCGCCGTCGAAAACCATTTCATAAACGATACATTAAAAAGGGGGATGATGGCCATCTATCCAATATCTCCGACTCGGAACACGACGAATCGTCCAACAGTGGAGAAGAAGGCTGGAGAAATTCGGAGGGGGAAAGGTTGAAAGATTTTGGAGTTGATGAAGAGGTTGAATTCTACGATGAGGACGATATACCACTTGCTGAATTAATACAGCGGAAGAAATTTCAGCCATAATGAAAAAGTCATATGTCCTCCCAGACACAAACAACTACAGCCTCGCAAATGATGGACTTAGATAACTACTGGCTTTCTATGTCCTGGGGGTGAAGAGCAGACTATAGTGCTAGCCGTAACCAAAATAGGATATTATTAGATCACGCATATCTTTCGACAGCAAATCGATATTTATAACTCTGTACGTACATTCTGTGGCATGTTTCAAAGGGGCTGCACTTCTTCGTGACATATGCTTGCATCCTTTTGAGATACGCCCAACTAAGTCCTTGTAAAACATTCGTATAACTTGAGTCATAGCTTACTATGTGAAGAAAAATTGGAGAGGCTGATATATTTCCAATTGTTTAGGGAAGCATTCGCAAAACACTGACTTCATCAGTTAGTCAAATCGTTAACTAGTTAATATTCCGTTTCTTTTGATAACGATAGTTATAAATTTCTATTGAACCGTCTACAGCATGGAGGAAACAACATCCGGATTGAAATTGAGCCCGAGAATTCACCTTCGTCGCTACAAGTCAAGCGACATCGACCTGATCTGCATGCTCAATAATGACGAAGGAGTAATGGAATACATCGACAGCGAGCCACCATCCAGGGAAGAAGCCGAAGAAGAAATCCAACGGATCATTCAAGAGTACGATATCAGCCCGCGGTCTGGCAAGTGGATAGCCGAAACACCTACACCTGAAGGCATGGAATTTATTGGCTGGCTCCGACTTGGTGCTCTAGACGAGCTCTCACGGCAGTGCTTTGGTAGTACTAATGCCGAAAGCAATGAAGAAGTTGTACGGCTGGAACTTGGATATCGGATTCGTCGTCGATTCTGGGGTCAGGGGTTAGCAACTGAAGGAGGCCGAGCCCTTGTTCAGTATGCCTTTTGTTCCCTGAACATTGCCCAGGTAGTGGCAGGAACGATGTTTGTCAATTCACGATCTCGTCGTGTCATGGAGAAGTGCGGCTTGAAGCACTTCAAAACACTCCATCTGGACTTTCGTGATCCGCTCCCAGGTACAGAGCTGGGTGAGGTGTTCTATGCTATCACTAGAGAGGAGTGGCTGGATTCCGCCGGTAGTTGCAAAGAGACTATATCTTCGGTTTAAACAGGAATAAAAGGCAAAAAGAAATTTTTTGTTGAGGCATTATATATGTTAAAAGCGCCGAGCTATTATGCTTGATAAGTAGATAAAATGCTAAAATAAAGAGAAGAGAAGACAAAGAAGATTAAATTCGTATGCTAAGGGTATTTTCGCTCCAAAAAGACCAAAAGTAGTGACAGGCGAAGGTCGTAAATTCGTTATATGAAGCAGATGTAGACTGGCAAACAGTAATCAAACAACGGGTATTGGCTATCAGCCAAAACTATGGGGGATGGAAACTCGACATTGATGCTGCAAGGCTGTGACGGCCTGAAATAGCATCAGACTAACTTCTGTAGCTGATCTCCGAGCTGAGGGTGCCCTTCCATGCCAGCACACTGAACTTCTCCTGCTGCGTTTGTTTGGAGTTTGACTGACATATAGTCGCCATCTCCTCCCTGTGCACCAACCGAAACCCAGACGAATTTGCTCCCGGAAGCGCTAGCCCATGATCTTTCTTGAGCTCCATCCCAGAGAAGATCCGCAGAAGTACATTTTATGGCACCGTTGACTTTAGAGACAGACGAAAGGTAAACCCTTCCTCCAAGTCTCTTGTTCGTAGCCCAACAATCAATAACAGTGGTGATAAACTCGAGTTTCTTTGGGAAAGAGTTTGCTTCGAGGATATCCCTGAACCGTTCGGAGCTGATACCCGGGACCCTTGTGGGAACCCCAGAGATCGAGGATAGATAAGCAGAGGCCAGCTCTGATATGACTGTTCTGGTATCAAACCCGCTGGGATGCATTTTGCCTTTTGCAACGAGATATCTGGCTGCTGATGGCGAAAGGTGATAAAAGTCAATTCGACAAGAGTTAGCCAAATCCGAAGGGTCGGCGGGCCTTTGCTCGGGTAGATATAGCACAAGCTTTGTGTGGTCCGGGAAATTGAACTGCAAGGATAGGAGTTAGTTGTTAACTTGCCTCTGGTTCGGATAAGAAGAAAAGGATCTCACTTGGAATGCACCATCACCAAAACCCCAGACGCCAACATTCCCAAGTCTCTGGTAGAACTTGATATATTGGCCACTACTTTTTGACTTTGATGGCTCAATAGCGCCTCTCCCCAGCGAGCCTACCATGTATTTTCCAAACTGATCTACCAACCTGACGCGATTTGCTTTTTCAGCACTCCTAACTGTACAAAGAATATTTGCAGGCTTGTCTGGACTTGACCTTCTTGTTTCGAATGTTTTTGCAGGAAGAAGAGCTCGCTTAACCGTTCCGTCAGAATAGCCAGATGCATTGATTTCCACATTTTCGTAGAATTCAATCGGTTTCCCGTCTCTTGGAACAAGTTGGTCAACTTCTGAGTATGGGATGGCACTTTCTGGATCCCCTTTGGCGCGCGCCTTTAGTCGAAGATGGCTTTCGCCATCTCTAACTACTACTCCAGTCGCTGGGTAACCATTCTCTCCCCTGAAAACGCAGCCAACACTTCCCTCGTCTAACACATAAGCAATTCCATATCGATTAGTGTAGTCGACCCACTTCACAACATATGGATGGGCTCCAGATCTGGAACTTGATTGGGGTTGGGTAACTCGGTTCCCAGAACCTTTAATTGAGTTTTGAGGTGGTATCTCGCGAAGAGCAGACTGGTATACTTGAAGATCGGCTACAACTTCATGTACGCTCGATCCTGGCATTGATTCTGACTGATCCTCTGGCAAAATGAGCGGGCCGGATCCTAATGCTGATCGTGATTTGCCGCTACTACTGGATGCGGCTGATGATGTCGTTGCTGATCTGGTCAAGCCGTGTTGCTTATTGTAACGAGATGCAACGTCCTTGCTCGTAGCCGACGATTGGCTCTGGTGCCGGCGTAAGGTTGAGGTTGAGGTTGAGGTTGAAGCAGCCCGAATAGGTATCGTTCGTCCAGAGCCGACGATTGATTGAGGCTGACGCTCCGCTACTTTGGCGAGTTCTTCAACCGCGTTTTCCTGCCCAGCGCTTCGAAGGCCAACCACTGGAGCAGGCCCGGAATTGGGGCCCTTTTTACTGGAGGGAGCAGTCAGTGCTGCTGGTGTTGAGCTTGACTTGGGCATAGATGTAATGGGCACGCGATTCTTTTCCCGCATAGACTCATGGTAAGCCTGAGCAGTCTGCGATCGAGTGCGTATTGGGCGTTGACTAAGTAGATTCCGAGTGCTCCTAATGGCCGGATTCTTCTCGGGTACAACGTCGGAAACTACCACTGCATCTTGGGCGGTCGTTGAAGAAGGATCCTTCGCTGCTGGACGGGATGCAACCGCTTGTTGACGCAACATAGCAGCATGATTTTTTGGGGCGGATTCTCGGCGATTGAGTTGAGCAGCCAGGGCGATCTCAGTCCTGGCTATCATTGCAGCTTTTGATTTAGTCAAAGTCCCCCGGCCATCAATGGCTCCAGTGCTACTTTCTTGATCCTCCGGCAAGTCGTTTTCCATGTCTGCTTCGTTAAGGCTCCAGTCCTTGCCATTATCAATGTAGTAGCTGTAGACTCTATCAGATGGTAGAGGCATAACAGGCTGGAGCCCCCTCTCTTCTTCAGTAAGGCATTCTGCAAAAGCAGATTTTCCACATCGTTTTCCAGCTGCCTTTCGTATCTCCCCGGAGCTCCGTCTTCCAACGCCGCATTCCGCGTAAAATATGTTCTTACATATGATGTATCTCTGGTTCGAATTCGTAACATGTGATATCAGCTTCCTATACGTATGATCGTACTCCAAACTGTATCCAGGGGCCGGATTGTCGCCTCGAGGGCTATCCTTTGTTATCCAATGTGGAGCTGATGTGCGGGATTCGGGTTCTAGTTCACGGGGGATACAGCCTGAGTACATGTTGAAGAACGGATGATCTACAATCTGATCAGGGTCTGGCCGCTTTTCCTCTGAAAGATTCAAGCAAGCAGTGACCAGGTCTTTAGCCTCGTCTGGAATATAATTTGCACTTTCAGTGTCGACTGGCCAGTCATAACTAAGTGACTTCACTTTCTTGTAGATCTCCTCTTGCGTTTTTGATTGGAAGGGGGGAAAACCTGTAAGCATAGCGAAGCTGAATCGATGCGCAAGATATAATTAGTCATCTTCTTCATTTCCAGAGGGTTCGACAACACTCACAAAATAACACCCAAAGACCAGATGTCGACCTTTTGGTTATGGCCTCCTTTGCTTTTGTCTAATACCTCCGGAGCGATATAATTTGGGGTTCCGCAGAGGGTCTTCCTTCTCTTCTCGTCTTTCTCACTGAGCATTAGGGCTGCTAGCCCAAAGTCACCTACTTTGATATTCATGCCTTGATCGAGAAACAAGTTGCCCATCTTCAAATCACGGTGGGCAACGTGACGTTTGTGAAGGTACTTCACAGCACCACAAAGCTGTATCATAAACCGTCGGACCTCTGGCAGACTTAGAAACTTTCTTTTCTTCACCATATCCATTACCGATCCATTGGGACAAAGCTCGAGAACCACATATATGTTCTTTTGGAAGGAAAACGCCCGGTGAAATGTAACAATGTTAGGATGATTCATTTTTGAATGGATTTGTAGTTCTGTCCGAAACTATAACCGTGCAATTGAGTTAGCTATCCAACGGGGACCGGACTTATTGCTAAGTAGGGCATACCTTTTCCTCCATTTTCTTTTGCTGCATCTCGGACTTGACAACTTTCATGGCAAAGATTCGTCCATTCCTTGCAAGCTTCCCTTCATAACAAACTGCAAACCCACCCTTTCCAAGGAAGCTTCCTATCTCGTATTCCTCTCCGCTGGCGCCAGGTTCCTTGACCTCAGGAGGTGGAGGTGTCGCATGGTGCCGGTGGGATGTTTGCTGCTTTTGAGTGGGATTGGTCTTGACAGATAGCTTTTTAGTCGATTCGACCTTTGGTTTTGGCGGAATGTTGGTTGATCGCGGAGATAGTGGCTCCATGGCTTATATCAATTGCGAACTTGCATAGATCAGAGTAATGACTTAGTGGGCAGGTTGAGAAATATGGTGACCGTCGATTCGAGTGTATAGAGGCCCTTCCTTTGAGTGATAGTAGAGAGCAAAAGTAGGTATCCCTAGGGAAACGTATTATGGGCTGAATTGCGCCGGCAGGGAATGAACTCCGATGATAACAGGACGGGACAGAAGATAAGAGTAATGCTCAGAAACAAATGCTCAACAACGACATAAAACTGCTAACAAGATATCGCATGCAAGCCTCGCCCAAGGTCAACTTTCTCCGCCGTGAACGAGTGAGTCTCTTCCTCTCTTCCTCTCTTCGTCTCTTCGAACTGTTTACTTCTCGACAAGCAAACCGAAGTTGCAGCTTTTTGGCCGGGCAACGCTTAGCCTAATTAGGAAATAGGTAAACAAAGGTTGTCGGGACGGAAAAACATGACAGAACCTTATCTGATTATGTCAGCTTTAGCCTCGTGCTTGGCGTTTTTTCGGCTTTCGACCTCTCGTCTTCGTCTTCTTCTTTTTGAACATTCAGCTTGACGCCGACCTGTTGGACTGTTGGCAGGCTGTGTTGGATAGTCGCCTTGGATTGGCCATTGTTAGTAGCGTGAAGATGCGGTGATTGTGTTGCTCGTTGTGTCTTAAGCCTGCCGATTGAATAATTAGCTCCCCGCCCAAAGCATGAAAGCTACGCAATGTCGAGCATCACACTCAAGCTCTCGTCTCTTGTCATAAGGACGCTATCAAAACCTATAGCAGTAAGCGTGGCAGATATAGGGTCCCCCTATTCTGTGGGTAAAACTGACGATTTTGCATTTCTGAACAGAACCAAATCAAAGCACAAGCTCGTGAACATGAACGGTTTCGTCGGATATGCGTGTCGTTCGCGCAGACAGTACATCGCATTGACATGCGGTTAAGGCTCGGCCTGCTCCAGAACACTGCTGCTCTTGAAAAGCAAGCTGCCCGTGAAGCCGCTGAAGCACACGCTAAGAAGATAAAACTTCAAACACCGACGGTTAAGACGGAGGCCCAGACGAAGGCAGATGAGTTACTTAAAGCAAAAGAGAAAGCCGCAGGAGGTGCGGTTAAGGCTCCGCCAATTCCTCGGATTCGACCGCTGTCTGAAGGAAAAGCAATCGACATGGGAGCAAATTTCATCAGTGAGACATTCCTATTCCTTGTTGGAGGCGGATTGATAATATTCGAATCGTTCCGGTCCCGGCGGAAAGAAACATCAAGGCGGGAAGACGTTGCCGAGCGTCTGGCGGAGCTGGAAGAGTCGGAGAATGCTGCACGCGCTGCTCTGATCGTCCTAGAGAAAGAGGTTCTCCGGCTGCAGTCCCAGCTTGAGAAGCGCCCCGTTAAAGAACTAAAGCGGGTTCTGCCAAAGGAAATATGGCACGTCGAGGAGGAGCCCGAACCAGAGCCAGAGCCTTCGCTTCTCGCAACCATCTCTTCCTACTTCCAGTGGCCAAAAGTAGGCAGCGATACTACGACCACTACTACGAGACTAGAACCGCAGCCCCCTCAACAGGCTCCAGCGCAAGCTCCATCTCAGCCAAACGTGGCTGCTTCATCTACTCCTTTACCAAAGAAATAAATCTAATCCCCACCCAATAGACATGTTTGCATACTCGCATCTTGACAGATGACTTTTGAGATATCCTCCCCTCAGTCTCAAGCTGCACACTAGATCTTTAGTGTCATATTCTGATACAAACCCGTCCCACTCTTAACCAGGCGCCTCCTTTTTGTTAATATACCCTCCAGACTGTACATTAGACCATATCTAGGACCACTAAATAGACTGAATTTGTCACTGCTCACTGTCGCCTCTCGTCCTGCCGGCTTCCTCCGTAGAATAAGATAAAATAATCAGCCTGTGGCGCAGCGAAGACACTGAAAAGCCGCGTGGGAAGCTGCATCATCCTGCTTACATAATCAGTGACATTTAATTAGTTCTGAAATGTTACTGACTGGCAACACTTTTGGCAGATCAGGTCTGGTGTTTGTTTGAGCTTTTGATACCCAAGGCAAAGCCCTTTTGCTGTAGTCCCTACCTTGTCTCTAATCTTTACAGAAGCCCCCGGGTGACTCCAGGTCTGCCGCTGCGTTGTCGGCCAGCAAGCAACAACTCCAGCGCGGCGCCCAACATTACAATCCCCAGGCTCACCTAAGTTGGCCCAGCCAACCCCGTGTGAGCTGCCACCGGAAGAATGGTACGTCGCATGCTTGGAGGACGCCGGTCCGACATAAGAAAAGAGACATACTAACCCATTCTCGTTTTCCAGGGTTATTCTAAACGTCCTCGCGATGATAAGAAGAGCAAAGGCGGGCGGTCTAAACATGCGGGGGATAAGGGATCCGGCCAACCGCGAGTAAAGAAGGCCGTGTTTGAGAGCACCAAGAAGAAAGAAGTCGGCGTGTCAGACTTGACACTGCTCAGCAAGGTGTCCAATGAAGCTATCAACGAGAATCTGAAGAAACGCTTTGAGCATGGAGAGATTTACGTGAGTGCTGCTCTATATGCGTTTGCCCCTTAACCAGCCGCACGCTAACACCGGATCGCAGACATACATCGGCCATGTGCTTGTCTCTGTCAACCCATTTCGAGACCGTAAGTATACGTTGACTCTCAGTAACATTCTAGTTCTAACATTTTTCTTTTTCGCCTAGTTGGAATATATACCGACGAGGTCCTCGAGTCGTACCGCGGGAAGAACCGTCTCGAAGTAAAACCACACGTCTTCGCAGTCGCCGAGTCAGCATACTATAACATGAAAGCATACAAGGAAAACCAGTGTGTTATTATCTCAGGAGAATCTGGTGCTGGAAAAACCGAAGCTGCCAGGCGATTGATGCAGTATATCGCAAACGTCTCAGGAGGCTCGGATTCTTCAATTCAAGAAACTAAGGATATGGTTTTGGCAACCAATCCGCTCCTAGAATCGTTTGGAAATGCGAAAACATTGCGCAACAATAACTCCTCACGATTTGGAAAATACCTAGAACTCCAGTTTAACTCGGTTGGAGAACCTGTTGGAGCTGTGATCACAAACTATCTATTAGAGAAATCCAGAGTCGTGGGCCAGATCACCAACGAGCGCAATTTCCACATATTCTACCAATTCACGAAGGCTGCTCCCCAGTCATATCGAGGTATGTACCCCTAAAGTGCGTCTACGGTCGGCTTCTAACAGTGTCACATAGAATCGTTTGGAATTCAGAAACCTGACGCCTACTTATACACAAGCCGCTCAAAGTGTTTTGACGTGCCTAATATTGATGATTCAGCCGATTTTAGAGAGACCATTGAAGCCATGAAGATCATTGGCTTGAGCCAAGCTGAGCAGGATAACATCTTCCGCGTACTAGCTGCCATCCTCTGGCTAGGAAACATGCAGTTTGTCGAGGATGACCAGAGCAATGCCACTATCACGGACCGGTCAGTTATTGACTTTGTTGCTTATTTGATGGAAGTTGATGCGGACCAGGTTCAAAAGGCCCTCACTCACAGAATTGTCGAAACTGCGAGAGGAGGTCGAAGGGGCTCCGTCTACGAGGTTCCATTAAATACAGTACAAGCTCTGGCCGTTCGTGATGCCCTGGCAAAGGCCCTCTACTTCAATCTCTTTGACTGGATCGTGCAACGAGTGAATGCTTCCTTGGTCGCTAAGGGAGCTGTTTCAAACTCCATCGGTATCCTCGACATTTATGGGTTTGAGATTTTCGAGAAAAACTCGTTCGAACAGCTTTGTATCAACTATGTTAATGAAAAGCTCCAGCAGATCTTTATTCAATTAACATTGAAGACTGAGCAAGAAGAATATGCCCGGGAACAAATACAATGGACTCCCATCAAGTACTTCGATAATAAGGTTGTTTGCTCGCTAATTGAAGACAAGAGACCGCCAGGAATCTTTGCCGCTCTCAACGACGCATGTGCCACTGCCCATGCGGACTCAGCGGCAGCAGATCAAACCTTCGTTGGAAGATTGAATTTCCTCGGCCAAAATCCAAACTTTGAGTCTAGGCAAGGCCAATTTATTGTCAAGCATTATGCCGGCGATGTTTCTTATGCCATTGAAGGGATGACAGATAAGAACAAGGACCAACTGCTTAAGGATATATTGAACCTCGTTAACTCAAGCAGCAACGGTTTTCTGCATACCCTTTTCCCCAACCAAGTGAACCAGGATGATAAGCGACGTCCGCCAACCGCCGGTGACAAGATTAAGGCATCTGCAAATGATTTGGTTAACACATTAGCCAAAGCCCAACCCTCGTATATTCGAACAATAAAACCAAACGATAACAAGTCCCCATCCGAGTATAATGTTGGAAATGTTATGCATCAAATCAAGTATCTTGGTCTGCAAGAAAACGTCCGAATAAGGAGAGCTGGTTTCGCCTACCGACAGACATTCGACAAGTTCGTTGAGCGATTCTATCTCCTGTCTCCTAAGACCTCCTATGCTGGTGACTACACCTGGACCGGTGATGCGGAATCCGGCTGCCGACAAATCTTGAAAGATACAAGTATCCCAGCTGAAGAATACCAGATGGGTGTGACCAAAGCTTTTATCAAAACTCCTGAAACTCTTTTCGCCCTAGAACACATGCGAGACCGTTATTGGCATAACATGGCTATCAGGATACAGCGTGCATGGCGCAATTACCTGAGATATAGAACTGAATGTGCGATTCGCATCCAACGTTTCTGGAGGCGTGTTACCGGTGGTCTAGAGTTCATAAAGCTCCGAGACCAGGGCAATAGAGTACTAGGCGGAAGAAAGGAGCGTCGGCGTTTCAGTCTTCTCGGTTCAAGGAGATTCCTGGGCGATTATATTGGTGTTGGGAATAAAGGTGGATTTGGAGAGATTGTTAAAGATTCCATCCATCTTTCAAGTGAGTATTCAGATGCTTTGGATACCCGTTACCCCTATTGACACGTATGATTCTAGGTTCCGAAACAGTACTTTTCTCCTGTCGTTGTGAGCTCTTGGTTACAAAATTCGGTCGATCGAGTAAACCTGCGCCACGGCTTTTGATCCTGGTATAAGATTCTCTTTTCCCCGGTTCCAAACTTAAATAGAATACTAATATAGAGCCTCCGCTGTGGTAGACCGCAAAAAACGTTTATATCGTTGTTCAAGCTGTTGTGAACAATCAGCTCAACATATCCGCTGAGCGGACCATCTCGCTAGGCGCAATCAAAGCTGTTGGAACATCCAATCTTAAGGATGATTGGTTTTCAATAGTCGTCGGTGCTCCTCAGGAACCAGATCCTCTATTGTCCTGTGTACTCAAGACCGAATTCTTCACTCACCTTACGAATGCCTTGCGCGGACAGATGAACTTGAAGATTGGTGATGTGTATGTTTGAGAAGAAACCTCTTTTAGTGAAATAAAACCTGAACTGTACTAACGTCAAGGCTTAGGATTGACTTCAATAAGAAACCTGGGAAGATGGCGCAGGTCAAAGTGGTCAAGGATCCAGCTATACCCCGGGATGATGTGTATAAGAGTGGAACTATCCGCACAGGCCCAGGAGAGCCAGCAAACTCGGTATCGAAACCAACACCACGACCCAAGCAGGTGGCCGGAAAGCCCATCAGCAAGGGTAAACTTCTACGACCTGGCGGTCCAGGAGGCGGGCCATCCAAGCTCTCGCAAGCCGCGGCCAAACCCAAGCCGCGTCCTGCACCACAGCAGCTTCCGGGAAGCGGTCATCAGTCAACTCTCGAGTCGAGGCCGGTGCCCCAGCCTGCTGCTGTTGCTGCCGCTGTAGCAACGTCCCATAACCGCGTTGGCTCTACAGCATCACAGTCGCAGTCACGGCCGCCGCCGCCACCACCACCTGCTCCTCCACAGGCAGCCCCAGCGCCGAAGAAACCTATGGCCAAAGTCCTGTATGACTTCAACAGCGGGAATACAAATGAGCTGGCCATCCGCCAGGGAGAGATAGTACAGATCGTCTCCCGTGAAACAAATGGTAATCTAAAAATCCCTCTGCCCCAAAATGCATCAAACCGTCCGATGACATAAAACTTTGAAAAAGTTATACTAATAATGCTCCCTTTCTCCGCAGGTTGGTGGCTATGCATGAACCCAAGCTCAGGGGTGCAGGGATGGACGCCCGAGGCATATCTCGAAGAAGTGAAAGAGGCAGCTCCGCCTCCTCCTCCGCCGCCACCGGTAGCTGCCAGGGCTCCAGCTCCAGTCCCGACACCTAACGGCGCAGGTCGTGCCAGCGGATCAGCGGCTGCAAAGGCGAAGCCTGCTCCTCCGGCCCCTCCAGCAAAACGGCCGATTAACGTGCGCAAACAAATCCCCGTAGCTCCACGGGACAGTGCCGTCAGCATGAACTCTCAGGACTCGTCCGGCGCCAGTGGCCGAGCGACGCCGAACAGTATGAACAATGCAAGCTTGGCCGGTGGTCTTGCAGAGGCTCTACGGCAGCGCCAGAGCGCCATGCAAGGGAAGAATAACGACGACGACGACTGGTGAAGCAAAGGGGGAGTTGCCTTCTTCTTTTTCTACTTTCTTGCTTTTTTGTTTATATTAATGAGACGCTGCATCTTTTTCTTCGTTGCAAAAACGCCTCGTTGTCTGTTTCCGTTTCCGTTTCTATGTTTACCTGGAGCTCTTTTGCAACTCAAATATTAGAATGGTTGATCTTCTTGCTAAGAAAAGGGGGTAGTTGCTATTTCCTATACATATTCTATAAAGTATGGCTAATGTCCCTGGGGTTATACATACGTACTAGAATTCCCGGAACATCATGCTGTTGAACTGCTCTTTTTTAGACAAGTCAATGAAATAAAATGCCGTAACTATTAATAACATCTATAACAGCCACCGAGAGGCCGTTACTGGAATGAAATCATCGAGCTCATAAACAAGTACGCTGCAAATAAGATGCCACACAAGAGTAATCCAAAGGAAGTAAAGAAGAAGAAGAAGATCAAGAAAAATAAGAAAGGAGATGAAGATATATATCAAGACATCAACCTAGAGGGAGGAGAGGATCAAGCAAGGAATAAAAATGACCTATCTGGGTGCAGAAGTCGGGGTGTGGACTGGTGAGGGTGCCTGGATATGGGATATAGGGGTCGGGGGCGCACTGCTGGTCGGGGTAGCGACTTCTATAGCAATGCTGGGTAAGGTAGACAGCGGCGGGAGACGAGGAGCCAGCTCGGGAGGCCTGGCTTCGTGTGCATCTTCGTCTCCTGCGTGACGGGTGACTGTTTCGTTTGGCGGCGTTGGCTGGTAGGGCGGAGCATCCCCCCATCCGGAGGCAGTGGCAGTGGTAGTGGCAGTGGTGGTGGTAGAGATAGCGTCATCGTACGGGGGGGGAATGGTATTCAAGTCCAGTGCCGATCCCACGGCGGTGCCCAGGGAGGATGCATCGGAGTGGTTGGAAGCGTGGGAGAGCAGAGACGAGGCTGAGGTTGTCCGCTGATGTATGTGAATGCCTGGGAGCGTCGCTGCTGACGCTGAGCCCATGGCGGCCGCGGAGTCGAGCAGGCCCCGCGAGTCTGAGTCCGGGTCTGGGGAGGTAGAACGGAGCCTGGTTCCGTCGTGCCTGACATGTCCGATATCAGCGTAGGAGACGCTGGAGACCCGTCTCTCCCGGTTGCGAGACTGGTGCTCGGCCAGCAGGACGGCCGCAGACACGGAGGCAGCGCTGCCGTTGGGATTGCTGTTGGAGTCCCCCGATGGCAGCAGCCGGTCTGCCTCTGCGCGGGCTCGACTCTCTCGCCGCAGTTCCTCCAGACGGGCCCAGTCGCCTCTCTCGCGGGCTTCCCGGCGCTGCTGGCGGGCCTCCTCGCGCTCTGCTATCTCTCGCCGTCGCGCCAGACGGATCTGATACAGCGACTCCATCTGCTCCTCGCGGTGTGCTTCCTCTTCGTCGGCCGTCTCGGGGAACTCGATAACCACATCCATCCCGTCTCGCTCGCCTTCCCGGGCTATCACTTGTTCACTCGCCTTGGGCGTCAGTGTGTACGAGGGCAGCGTCATGACGGACCGGACGGAGGTGTTGCGGTCGACGGCGGCCTGCTGCTGCTGCTGATGCTGCTGATGCTGATGCCGCTGCTGCTGGTGGCCCTCGCCAACAGAGTCGTCTGCGCCCCCATCGATGTCCATCCGTCGAGTCCCGCCTGGCACGGCGTTATAGGAGGATCCGGGCGTCCATTGCTGCCAGAGGCCCTTGAGATAGCTGCCGGGTATGAATCGAGGGCTGTAGTTGCGTCTGCGAAGGTGCCGCAGCACGAAGAACGCGGTGATGAAGGCGACGGCGACCGCGAGGACGATGATGGCAATCTACGGACATTGAACAGCTACTGTTAGAAGAGTAGTAATTGTTTCATCGCCTGGAGCACTCACAAAATACAGGTTGTTAGACCCGCCGGAGCTGGGGCTGTCGTCGCTGGCCCGTCGTATGTACATCGTGAAGCTGTCAGCTTTCTTCGCCCTGGCCCTCCACCAGCTTCTCTGTCTATCTCTTTTCTCTTTCTCTCTCTCTTTCTCTCTCTCTTTCTCTGTCTCTGTCTCTGTCTCTGTCTCTATTGCCCGTGTATCCCTTGCCTGTCTGCCTGTTTTCTTGTCGACGGTCGTTGGCTATGGCGATATCATGGCCCGTCCTGGAGGCACCGGGAGTCGTTAATTCACCGTCAGCCGCAGAGAGAGAAGAAAATCGGCCGTCGATTCCAGAGCATTCAAGCAATCAAGCCCTCAGTCAGTCGGTCAGTAAATCAGTCGAAAGCCTCATATCTGCTAACTGATATTTATTTACCGTATCAGTTCACCAGCTAATTATCTGTTTTATTTATTTATCAATGCGACGTCTGCTGCGCCCGCCAGCTGCTCGCGCTGCTCCAATCAACAGCGACTGAGCTCAGCAACGGACAAGGAGCCAGGATCGCCCTCGACCAGTCAGAACATGCCAGGCTGCCTCTTTTTCTCTCTTTTTACTCTCTTTTTACTTGTCTTGCTTGCTGGTCTTTGTCTCGCTTGACAAATCCCAGAAGCGTCCGAAAAACGGCGGCGTCGCTGGTGGAGTTTGAGCCGCAGTGATTCCATAGCGACTTGAACGACAGGCAGACTTACACATATATTGAGTACTCCGTAGTTAGGGAGCCTCGACGGGCATGAAGGAATACCTAGGTAACTAGTCACCTAGTTGACGGTCGTCTGGTTGGTTGTTTGGAGGCGGCTTCGGCTTCTTCCTCGCGCTTGAGCTTGGGATTCCACATCGCTGATTCCACTTGGTTACTTGGACGGTGATGCCGATGGAGCACTCGGCAGGGCATCCACGGGTTATCATTTATGTCTGACGAGTTCACTGGTTGAGGCCATTCTCAGACATAGTTATGTGCAGTCTTGGTCCTCTCGGGGAAGAGTGTAATAGGGGGCTTGGTACGGAGTCTTTGGCCTGGACACACCCTACGGATATAGAGAAGAGAAGAGAAGAGAAGAAGAAGAAGAAGCCCCGGGTGAAGGGAACTTTCTATCTCAAAAAGATGAAGAGATGAAGCTGGCTGTCGCTGGCTGTACAGGACAACTACGGGAGATACACCACTTGGCCCCTTTTAGAGATACTGAGTATATCCAACACCTCGAAACTGCTTTGATGTCTCCAAGATGAACAGCAGGTTTATATCTAACTACACTCCCTACAGCATCAAAGGACAGCGTAGATGGTGTAGTTATCGATATAGCAAATCCTTGATAGTGAGACATCCATCCGGTCAACTGTCTCTCTTTAAACATGCAGCAAAGACTCATACATAACATTGCAACCACGACTTCGAATTAACATCATTATCGATGTGTGACAGATGAACTGTTCTTGGTTATATGATAACTATAATATATCCCAGGCTATTAAGATGCTGCGCATCTGGCTGCCATCCATGCCAATATCTCGGAGCATCGCTCTTGAGCCTTCGATCTCTCTCGCAACAGTTAACTAACGACATGCTTACTCTTGGGCCTCAGCCCTGCAACATATCACTTGAATGCTCCGTCTGCCATACATAGATAACTGACTACTCCGTATATAGTCTAGTTATACGGCGCCATGTGTGATACAGAGCTTGAGAAGCCTTGACTCTGATCTGATCTCTCAGCGGTCAGCTCGCTTGTGCCACGGCGTCCCGATGCGCGAATGAAGCGATGAAAACTGGCGACCGGCTCGGCAGCCAAACAGCTTCAGGAGTATGCTGTGTGTGTGTATGCTGCGATCGGAGAGACCTCTGCTCCTTGTCTGGCCTGGATAGCTCAACTCTCCTGCCGTTGTCGTCCGTTTGTTCAACTACATACGTGTTGACGCGCTGTGTCCTGTCAGACGTAACTGCACCATTCCCAGCCGGCTTCGAAAGGGATATATCAAAATAGCCCACGTTAAACCCGATGTTTGCTACTCTGGCCTGGAACTCCTGGTCAATGTTAAATCTCGACTGATAAAACCGGCCCCTTCGATGTTTATATCAGTCAATCCCGAGTTATATACGAACAAACGAAGGAGCCAGCCAACAGATTCATGGCGTGGGAAGACAGGGACAGGGCACCCTTCCTCCCTCCCTCTCTCCCTTCGCCCCCGGACAGCACAGCATCAAGAGCCAAAAATGAAAAGAAAAAAAGAGCCATGCATGCCCGCAGGTGATGGATGTGGCAGCGGAAGTCTGTCTGTGGGCTGATCCGCAGTCGATCAAGGATGAGTTCGTTACCGAGTGGCCCGGCGCCATGTCTGCACCCACCTCGTTAGTTACTGGATACTTTTACTTTTACCTGCGGGCGCGCATAGATTTGTACGATACTACCGAGGACGGACACTCTGCTGATTCTGATATCTGCAGGCCGATCTTCGACGTTTCTTTTGGCGAGACGTTGGACAGGGGCTGCATGTCGTGCGTGATGGCTGATATTTGATAACTTGACTTGTTGCATTTATCACTATCTGTTAGTTATACCGGCTTTGCTTCGGTCTTCATTCAACCACAGCCAAAAATCATGTCAGCTCGTATCATGCTGAGAGCCTTGCTTTTCGCAATTTACTGTGGACGGTCCATTGAATAGCGTTTGTCTAGTTTCGAAGTGGACAAATTAGACGGCATCTGTCCCCGAATTTTACTTCTTTTACTCCTCCTGCTTGAGGGGGGAAAGCCAGGGGAACCCCTGGATAATTATCCCAACCACCGCCTGCACCCACTGCTTTCTCTTGCTTTCAATATGCAACAGTTACTATAACTCGGAAATCATAGGCGGCTGACGGTTTTTACCTTGATCACGCCATGATTTCGCCCATACTTACGGAGGACTCCGTACATGCTGCATACATATACCTAGGCAACTACGGAGTAACACCGTTTGCCCGGCGTATACTCAGCTATATACTCTGCATCCTGCGGGCAGGCCATCAAGCACGGTCAGGATTCCCAAGTTAGTGTGCGTGTGTGCAGGCCGGCCTGCAGGTAATAATAATACTGCAGTGGAAGTGGGTTAATCACACGAGGGAAGAAAAAAAGGAGCCAGCCACCAGCAAACAGACGGGACAGGAAGTCTACGTTTCCACTCACGTTCTCGCTCGCATTCGCATACTTAAACATCCCTACTTACCTGGGGGGGAAGAAAACTCTATGCAAGGACGAACCAAACAATGGAAGCAGACAAGAACGAAAGAAAAGCCGGCTCTCGTCTAGTCGAACATATCATGTCATGCCGCGAAGCGGACAGGAGCCCGACATGTTGGATAGTCAAGGGGTCCGGGTAGTTTAGCTGGCAAATCATCGCTTGCGGCAGCCCAGCAGGATGCTGCCTGGCAGACAAGCAAGCAAGCAAGCAGCCAGAGGGCCCCATGGATGAACCCGATGCTCCGCGTCCCGTCAGGCTGGTTCGGGGGTGTGGACGTTTCCCATTCAGCGGGTCGGCGTTGGTACGACGTTGCAGGCACGACAAGAACCGGGCCAGCATATATCTCAATCTATACATACCGTTAACTCGGTGTTTCATACGTGAGGGTGTTTCTTATCCTTGAAAATGCATACATAACTCGGAGGATGGGCTAATTTTGATTGTTATGTATGTAGGTAGGGGGTCACAAGAAGGTGGGAAACCGGGTTTCTTCGTGCACCCCCTCTCCCTTTTGCTTCTTCCTCTTCTTTTGTCATTTTTCAGCAGTTGGTTTAGCTACCACTGTTCATTTGATTCGATCGATTTGATCAACTGACGGAGGGGTATTTAATATCGGGCAGATCGTTATGTGCAGCCATTCGTAGATCTGCCGCTAAATAAGGCAGGCAATGTAGGTATGTATATGTATGTGGTGGTGTGTAAGGATGAATGTTAAGTTAACTATATCTTCCTTTGCTTTTTCTCCTGCTGGCCCTTCCGTCCGGCGGTACGGTACACTTACATACTCTGGGGATCGCTTGCAATCGAGCCTGAAGATTCTGTCCAACGGTAACGCTTTTGAATGGCTCACTATCGGCGCATTTGTGTTTGAATGTTGGTTCTGACCGGCTTGGTGATTGGTGTGGGAGATATGAAGAGGGCAAAAGGGGGGGAAGATCGAAGTCAATCGGATGCTGTGCTGCCATGCAATTCCGCACCCGTCTTGAATTTATATCTCAGTTCGCATCCCAATTTGGTAAGTTGGTTGGTTGGTTGGTAGGCAGGTAAGCTGGCTGGCTGGTTGATTTGATAGTTAAAGAGATACAGCAAGGAAACTCGTCATTTAGAAGGGGAAAAAGGAAAGAAAAGAGTCATATCTCGTTCATCACTTCGGGCTTCGAGCTGAAAAAGAAAAGGAACTGTAATAGAAAAAAAAAGGACCCGCGGACTGTCTTGTCTCATTATGCATGCATATACACCCGAAAGAGGAAAAGAAAAGAAAAACCGCCCGCCGCCCGCTTAGAAGAGGAGAAATGAGAGAGAGAGAGAGAGAGCGTGTGAGAGAGAAATAACCAGGAGGTTAGCTCGTGTAGAGGGAGTTAAAGGAGACGAGAAGGGGCTAGAAGGGGGAAGGGGGGAGAGGGAAACAAACCCAGCTTTCAGGCCCCATTGGCTACGGTATCGAGAGACCGCTTGGTAAAGACCAGGGGAACCGTCGGGGCACCAGCCGTGAAGTAGTCTCTGAATCCGCCCTTGCCATCGTAGAGTTTCTCGGCACCGGCACGGCTCTCTTTGGGGAAGCTGAAGTCGAACAGCCGAACCACCATGGCGAGCAGCATGCGCATCTCCATCATGGCTAGCGGACGGCCGGCACAAGAGTACCGGCCAGCCAGGAATGGGCTAAAGGCGTCCTTGCGGATGATCAGTTCGGGCTTGGATGACCATCTTTCGGGGATGAAATGGTTGGGCTGGACGAAGTATCTGCTATCTAGATCGGGTAATTTATATCCATGTTAGCATGCCCTTCTATCTGGAGCATATAATATCTGGCAAGGGAGAAGAGAAGACAAGGCAAGAAAAACACAAGGTAAAGACCGAGAAATACGAAAGCCAAAAAAAAGTAGAAGATCATGAAGTAAAAATAGAAAAAGAAAAGGCGTGTTGAAAAAAAAAAAAGGGAAGAGAGAAGAAAAAAGGAAAAAAACATGACAGGGATGAGATGGTGATACGTACCGCGATGGAGAGTGTATGTGGGAGTCGAGACGATCGTGTCTCCAGGAATCCATCTGTCTGCAATCATTGCTCCCTGCGGAGGGGTCAGGCGTTGCACTCCGCTGGGGACGGGAGGGTAGAGGCGCAGGCCTTCGTTAATGCAGCCCTCGAGGAGGCTGCTGGAGGCGAGCTTTAGGTGTGAGAGCTGGTCGAGCGTGGGTATCAGCATGTCGACTTCAGCCTGGAGTGCTCGTTTCTGCTCTGGATGCCGTGCAAGAAGGTAGAGAATCGTCGTTAGATTGATGGCTGTGGTCTCGCTTCCAGCTACGATGGCCAATTCGGCGTCATAGGTCAGGTCTCCATCGGTTGTAGCTTCACTAAGATCATTCCCCAGGATGTAAGAAAACAGGTCAGGCCGTGTAGTTCCCAGCTATTATCCATCCATTAGTATATTGAGTATAGCTACATCAGAGAGAGAATGCAAAAGATAAGGTACCTTCATCCGTTCCTGAACCTGGGCGCCGCACCAGGAGATCCAGTTTGAGCGCACACGGCTGATGCCAGGCAGCTTCTGGAAGAGAATAAAGAGCCAGGGGACACCGATGAGCGTCCCTACGACTGGCTTGCTGGACTCCATCATGCCGAAGAGAAAGTGAGGGTTGCCGGTCGTGAGCATGTCGAAGGGCCGTCCAAAGCTGAGGTCGCCCATGACATCAAAGGCAAAGTACTTGAACCACTTGCCGATGTCTACCGGCGTCCCGGCCAGTCTGGAGAGCTGTTTGACCAGATCTAGACAGTGCTGGTACACACGAGGCTCATACTCGCTCAATGCTGCAAGAAACCGTCAGTTAGACCCAGCTTGATAGATGGTAGATAGGGGAGGGTTTGGGGATTCAGGGGCACCTTTTGGACTGAACCCGCGGTCCCAGGTGCGCCGTCTTCGCGAGTGAAACGCCTTGTCTCTGGTCATCTGGAGCGACCTGGACGGGTAATTGAGATCGTAAAAGGGCCCCTTAAGGCAGACTGAGCCATGGCCATGGATATCTCGGACTGCAGCAGCGTTGTTGATTGAGATTTCTCGCGGTCCTACCACAAGTCAGTAACTAACTTATCAACCACAACCACAACCGCCAAAACAGCCACCAAAACAGCCATAAAAACAACGACGACGAGACAACTCACGGATCCGAACAAAGTCGCCATGTTCAGCATGAAGGCTCTGAACTGCTTCGTGGAACTTGAACTGCGGCAGGGCGCAAGCAACAGACCAGAAACCCGACAGTTTGGCTGCAACAGGCCCTGGGAACTGCTTGAGCGAATGGAAGCAGAGCCGGTAGATGGATATACTGGCGAACAGCGACAGCAGATAGACAGCAGCGAGCGCAGCCAGCGTCCACAGCGAGTCGAGCAGCGGCAGACGCTGGACGAGCCAGAAGGCAGCAATCAAGCCGGCGGCCGCGAGGGAGTAGACGGCTGCAATGGAGGGAGTATGGCGCTCCCACTCGCCGCGCAGGAAGAGCTGCCAGTGCGAGAGCAGGCCGGCAGCGGCAGCGAGGCCTAGCACCGTCGTCGTCACCATGATCAGGTATCTGTCTATCCTCCTGTTATTCTGACGGTGTTGACGGTGTCGTCTCTCTCTCTCTCTCTCTCTCTTTTTTCTATTTTGTCTATATGAGGTCGTGGTGGTGCGGTAGAAGCAGGAGTGAGAGATAGCAACTAACTAGATATCAGTGACTGACTAGGGGGTCTTGTTTGGTTCGCTGCAGACATGCCTGCCAGTCAATTCGGCTCCAGGGTGCATTAAACCGTGAATACATTAAGAAGAAAAGAAATAATTACATGCGGTTAAGGACAGGGGAGCAGAGGCACCCAGAAGCAACCAGACGCAGGGAGACGCAGGGAGACGCTGCAGAGCGACGGCCAGACATGGTCCCCCTATTATGCACTAAGTAATAATAACAACCCCCGGAAACCGACATATAGGCCCCAGAGAGACAGGGGATACAGGGAGGAGGGCCTTCAGATTCCTGTCAGACGCAGCTGGGCCGGCTTCGAGTCTCTTTTTCTTCCTCTGCTGCTCGTCCTGATGTCTCTCTGGTAACCAACTCGATATTGCGACAAAGCCAGCAGACGGACAAAGACGAAGATACCGAAAAGAAGACGACGAAGGAGAACCAACTACGACTGCTGCATCTCAACATTATTATCGGTATCATTATTATCCAGGATCCTCTGGTCTGAAGGCTTGATGTCTGCTGCCGGCACTTCTGCTGCATCCCGCGAATCCAACGGCTATACGACGCCCTGGCTCGACTGCTTCTCCTTTCCATTCGCAGCAGCGCCAACATCGACAGCAACATCAACTTCGCCAGCTACAACAACCTCAGAGACAGCTACAGCTACAGAAACAGACACAGATACAGATACAGCGGCAGCCTCGCCTCCATCTTCAGATTCACCCGCGATGGCGCCCGCTACGACTGCTGATGATCAGCCCGTGCTCGACGGTCCGCGGCCCTCGAAGATGGTCAAACCGTCGCCGGACGAGAGCGTCGAGCAGCTGAAGCAGCAGAAGCAGCATCATCACGACTCCTCGTCCTCGCCTGGCTCGCCTGTCCGCCAGCCTGAGCCGGACCAGGTGCCGCAGCTGGCAGTCGACGACGAGGACGAGTTTGACGACAGCGACTCGGCCGTCGGAAGCGACAGGTCAGTTCTCTCTCGCTCGCTCGCTCGCTCGCTCTCTGCGTCTTCGTCTTCTTCCTCTTGCTATGTATCTGTTTTCATCATCTCTAACGGCCGTAAATAGCGATGAACATTCACTACAGAGCTTGACCTCTAGCATCACTAGCTACGTCTACAGGAACGGACGGCGTTACGCCTCGTTCAGAGAAGGACGATACTGTCTACCCAATGATGAAGTCAGTGTTCCCCTTCTTGTTGGTTGTGCTTTTCTAACAACCCCCAAGGCCGAGTCGGATCGCCATGACTTCCTGCAGCATATATACGGCATGCTCTTTGGCGGGCGGCTCATCTTTGCGCCTATATCAGAGGAGCCAAAACGAATACTCGATGTCGGCACAGGCACAGGTAAAGCCTCTTATCTTCTTCTTCTTTGCTCTCGATTGGTTATACTGACCTTCGCATTCAGGCATCTGGGCCCTGGACGTTGCAGAGTTCGTCTCCCCTTTCCTTTTGCTTCCGGGTGATGAGGTTTTCTCGTACTTACGCTGCAGACAGTGCATATCCAGCCACACACGTTATAGGCACCGACATCTCGCCCATCCAGCCTACTTGGTCAGTTCTCTCGTTTTTTTTCTTTTCTTCCTTTCTCGTTTTCGTCTTCGTCTTCATCTTTTTTTTTTTCATGCAAAACCTTGTAAAAGTCTGGCAGGCTGACTGGCCCCAGGGTCTCGCCGAAAATAATCCTCGAAGATCGATGAATGCCGAAAGCG